>NW_007240042.1:0-5756 GCF_000164805.1 Carlito syrichta
GCTTGGGCTTCTGCTCCCTTACCCAAGCTTGAGGTTACACACTGAGTGCCTCAGCCAGGGTGGACCCAGGGCTCCAGAGCTCCAAAGCTCCAAAGGGCAAGTGGTGGCCCTGGGTCTCTCAGAGGGCACTTCAGCCAGAAATGGGACCAGTATCTCTGAGGGGCGGGTGCCCAGAGTCTCCATGGGTGATCGGCAGTTTGGTGCTGGGTGCTGGGCGGGATGATGTAGCCAGGGAGGGAGGTGAGACCCGGGACTCCTGAGCAGGTGGGAGTCACATATACTGGAGCAGCCGCAGCCAGGGGCATGATGTCTGGCCCTGCATGGGACCGAAGGTCCCCAGACCTCATAACAATGTGGCTGGTGATGGGCAGGGGGCTGTGGGAAGAAAAGTAAGAGCCTTTTGGGGAACTCACGTTCAGAGAGTCTCACAAATCCACCTATTCCATCGCCATCTTCACACCTGAGCAAGAGCAGAGTTTTCAATAGAACTTTTTAATAAGTGGGATTGAGATCCTGAAGCATTTCCGTGAAGAATTTTATCAGTAGGCAAACTTTACAAGTTTGATCCAGAAGACAAAGCACAATCAATGCTAAGGCTATCAAGGGGCGAAAGTGGCTCAGTTAAAGTAAAAACAGAATGTCCTCCATTTCGTTTAGGTTTTTGAGTTTGTTTCCATACAGGTATGCATAGTAATCTCTGATGATTTTTTGTATTTTTCTTCAGGGTCCACTCTGATTTCATCTTTTCCACTTCTGATTGTGCTTATTTGGTTTTTTTCTCTCTTTCTTGGTCCTTCTGGCTAGGGATCCATCAATCTTGTTTATTCTTTCAAAGAACCAGCTTTTTGTTTTGTTGGTTTTTTTCTATGATATTTTTATCTTCTATGTCCTATATTTGGGCTTTTACTTTGGTGATCTGAATTCTATTGCTGAAGTTAGAGTTTTGGTGGTCTTATCTTTCCAGGTTCCTTAGGTGTTTTATTAGACTGTTAACTTATTATCTTTCCATTTTCTTGATGTGTGTTCATAAAAAAATGAATTCCCCTTTCAGTACTGTTTTCATGGCTTTCCAGAGGTTTTGGTAATACATGTCTTTATTTTCATTTGTTCCCAGAAATCTTTTAATTTCTGCTTTCATTTCCATATTGACCCAGGAGTTGTTCAGCATCATGCTGTTTAGTGTCCATTTCTTTGTGGATTTTGAAGGAGTTTTGCGAGTGTTGATATTTATTTTTATTCTACTGTGGTCTGAAAAGTGCATGACAGTATTTTGATCTTATGGAATTTGTTTATGGTTGATTTATGGTTGAGGATGCAGTTGATCTTGGAGTATGTTCCATGTGGTGATGAGTAGAATGTATATTCTGCAGTTGTTGAGTGGAGTGTTCTGTAGGTATCTATTAAGTCCATTTGGTCTAGCATCAAGTTGAGGTTTTGGTTCTCCTTGTTCATTTTTTGCCTTGATGATTTATCTGGGGTTGTTAGTGGAATATTTAAGTCCTCAACCATGATAGTGTTGGAGTCAATATCTTTTTAAAATTTACCTAGAAGTTGCTTTATAAAAGTTGGTGCTCCTATGTTGGGTGCATATATAAGGCTTAATTAACATCTAGAATCTACAAGAAACTCAAACATATCAAAAAGAAAAAAGCAAATAGCCCTATTAAAAAGTGGGCGAATAGATCTCGCGAGGAAGATGGCAAAAGAGCCAGCTGGTCTATGTGAGTCCCAGTGTAAGTAAGTGAGTGTATGGAAAATTTTGTGTATGTATCAGTGAGTAAGTGAGTGTGTGAGTGACTCACTGAGTGGGGCTCAAGGAGCAAGTGCCTAGGGCTCTCCTAGTGAACCAGCTGCTCTACTCGTACCCTAGTGCTTCCCAGGGTGCAGAAGCTGAGTGCCATTTTAAAAAAATCAACAAAGATCTTCCTGGAAAGAAGTTGTTGGGAGAGACTGACTGAGTGGGAGCTTGGGGTCCTGTGGCCAGGGTTTTCCTGGTGGAGAGGCTGGTGCCACAGCTGCTCTGCTTGGTCCCTAGTCCTTCCTGGGGTGCAGAAACTGAGTGCCATTTTTTTAAAACCAAGAAAGACATTCCCAAGATGAAGCTGCTGGGAGAGACTGCCGACTCCAGCCTCTGCTTTACCACTGCAGTGTGAGAGACTGCCAGCTCCAGTCTCTGCCTCACCACTGCAGTGCCTGTCCAGACACTGAAAGCAAGAGCTGCAGAGGGAGCACAGCAAGGGAACCCAGAGGCAGAGCCCAACTGGAGAAGATGAGGGAGGTACCCCGCCCCCATCTTGAAAACTGGACAGAAAAGTGCTCTGGCTTGCTCACCATGGAGGGAAAGACCTTATCTCTGTGACTGGTGGATTAATTACTCAAGGGTTTATTATGGCCCAGAGTGAATATCCTGAAAGCAAAAATTCCAGAGGGATAGGATGAGTGCTCAGTCTCAGGTGCTCCACCCCCTACCCTGATTCAGTCACAGAATGAAAGAAGACTTCCAAAGAGATCAGTGGTGTGTCTGGGGCTGTCCCAATCCCATCCTCTCCAGCAATTCTCTGAACAACAGATCCACACTTCTGGAACACAAATGAGCAGGATGAACACAGGTGGAGCCTGGACATCAGCCACAGTAGGAGAACTCCACTCCAGAATATGCCTGAATGGGGCATCCCCCCAACCTGCCAGTACCTGGGGAAGAGACAATCCCACACCTTTCCACAGGAGGCAATCCCTCTGACCATACAGGAGTGGGAAGGGAGGACTGAAGCCTCACCCCTCCCCATGCTTCTCCTCTTTCTCTGTGCCAGGCACTAGGGAGATTGTGAATGAGGTCAAAGCTCTGCAAAAGACATCAGAGAAGCAGCTGAAAGAAACAATTGCAATATCTGCCACAAGAGGTCAGGGTTTCGTTTGTTTGTTTTTAAATTTAAATTATTATTATTTTTTTTGAGTTGGAGTCTCACTCTGTTGCACAGACTAGAATGCAGTGGCATGCTCCCAGCCACCACAGTCTCAACCTAATGGGCTCCAGCGAACCTTCTGCCTCAGCCTTCCAAGTAGCCAGAACTACAGGTGCGTGCTTCCATGTCCAGCTAATTTTCAGTTTATTGTAGAGACAAGGTCTTGCCAAACTGTCTGGGTAGGTCTTGAACCCGTAGACTCAGGCAATCCACTGACCTAGGCTTCTCAAAGTACTGGGATTACAGGCTGAGCCACCACACCCCATAAAATTTTTTAATATTTATCCTTCATGCATGAATGTGTATGTGAGGGTTCAATCTGCATTCCCCCTTTTTTTCTTCTTTTGTTTTCTGATTATGTATTTATGCGAATGATTAAGTATTCATCTTTCTGGCTTTTTTTGTTAGTTTGTATTTGCTTTTGGTTCTTCTCTTTTTTAGTTTAATGTGTGTGTGAATATATGTGTGAAGATTTGATTTGAATTCATTTTTTTCTTTTTTTTTTTTGAGTTGGAGTCTCACTGTCGCCCAGACTGGAGTGCAGTGGCCACTCCCAGTCACCGCAGCCTTGACCTGCTGGGCTCTGGCGATCCTTCCACCTCAGGCTTACAAGTAGCTGGAACTACAGGTGCATGCTACCATGCCTGGCTAATTTTTTAAAATTTTATTTATTGTAGAGATGAGGTCTCACCTGCCCAGGTGGGTCTCAAACCCACAGGCTCAGGCAATCCACTCACCTCAGCCTCTCAAAGGTGTGGGATTACAGGCTGAGCCACCAAGCCTGGCTTCTTTTTCTTTTTTTCTTTTCTTCCCCCTTCTTTTCTTTTTCCTTTTTGTCTTTCCCTTTTTCTTCTCCTTTCATTTTGTGTTGGTCATGTGTGTGTGTTTGGCTATCCTGTTTTTTTTTTATTGTTGTTTTGTTTTGCTTTGTTTTCATACTAGTTTATTTTGGGATGTGTGTGTGTGCGTTCAATTGTTTTTTGCTTTGGTTTCTTTTTTTTCTGTTTTATTTTTTTCTTTTTATTTTCTCTTTTTATTTTTTTCAATTGATATTTTTTACTTTGGAATTGTGGGGGTACAGTTAAGGGTTAGGTATACAAATATGCTTCATTCAGGCCCCCTTGTTGATAACTGGTGTCTCCCCGTCTCCAGACAGATGTTTACTACCATTAGTCCCATCCCCCCCCTAGTTTCCCAACACTGTCAGTCATTTTCTCATAGTAGTACATTGGATGATCAAGGCCCGATATATGAGTGAGAATATGTGGTACTCAGATCTTTGTTTCTGTGAGAGGTCACTTAGTATTACAGACTTTAGTTCCATCCAGGTTGCTGCAAAATTCATGATTTTGTTCTTTTTTATGGTTGCATAGTATTCCATCGTGTATATGTACCACATATTTTTTAATCCAGTCCTCTTTTGATGGACAGCATGGTTGGTTCCAGGTTCTTGCTATTGTGAACAATGCTGCAATAAACATTCGCGTGCAGGTATCTTTTTTATAGAGTGATTTGAGTTCTTCAGGGTATATTCCCAGTAAGGAGACTGCAGGGTCATATGGGAGGTTGATGTTTAGAGCTTTTAGGAATCACCACACTGCTTTCCACAGAGGTTGCACTAGTTTACACTCCCACCAACAGTGTAGAAGTGTTCCCTTTTCACCACACCCTCTCCACAGCTGTTATTTTTGAGTTGTTGATAATTGCCATTGTGACTGGAGTTAGGTGGTATCTCAGTGTGGTTTTGATTTGCATCTCCCTGATGATTAATGAGGTAGAGCATTTTTTTATGTGTCTGTTGGCTGCTCGAATGTCTTCCTTTGTGAAGTGTCTGTTCATATCTTTTGCCCACTTTATAATGGGGTTGTTTGTTTTTTTCTTTTCAGCACGTTTGAGTTCCTTGTAGATCCAGGATGTTAAGCCTTTGTCAGACCTGGAGTTGGCAAATACTTTACCCAGCTGTAGGCTGTCTTCCTGCTCTCTTGATGGTTTCTTTGGCTTTGCAGAAGCTTGTCAGTTTAATGAGGTCCCACTTGTCTATCTTACCCCTTATGGCTTGTGGGTTTCGAGTTTTGTTCAGAAATTGGATGCCAGTTCCAATTTCCATGAGGGTATGTCCTTCTTTTTCTAAGGTTCTTATGGTCTGAGGTTTTACATTTAGGTCTCTGATCCATTTGGAGTTAACCTTTGTGCATGGGGATAGATAGGGATCCTGTTTCAATCTTCTGCATGTGGTCAGCCAGTTTTCCCAGCACCATTTACTGAATAGGTTCTCCTCTCCCCAGTGGTAGGTGGTGAGGCTTTGTTGAAGATGAGTTGGTTGAGAAATTGAGGTCTTGCCTCTGGAATCTCAATTCTATTCCATTGATCTATATGCCTGTTCCTATACCAATACCAAGTTGTTTTGATGATTGTAGCTTTATAGTAAAGTTTGAAGTCTGGTAATGTGATACCACCTGCTTTGTTTTTTTTGCTGAGGATTGTTTTGGCTATTCTTGGTTGTTTGTGTTTCCATATGAATTCCTGTGTTGTTTTTTTTAGGTCTGAGAAGAATGTTGCTGGTAATTTGATAGGTATTGCATTGAATCTGTAGATTGCCTTAGGTAAGAAGGACATCTTCACAATGTTGATTCTTCTAATCCATGAGAATGGGATATTTTTCCACTTGTGTGTCATCTTTGATTTCTTTGAGCAGAGTTTTGTAGTTTTCATTGTAAAGGTCTTTCACGTCTCTGGTTAGGAAGATGCCAAGGTATTTCTTTTTTTGTGGCTATTGTGAATGGAATTGTGCTG
>NW_007240043.1:0-1155 GCF_000164805.1 Carlito syrichta
TAGCTAACTAGCTAGTTAGCTGACCTAAACCAGTTGACTTAACCCATTAGCTAACTAGCTAACAACCTGACTCAACCTGCTGACTTAAACCTTTAGCTAACTAGATAGCTAGATGTCTAAACCAGCTGACTAAATTAGAAAGCTGACTTAAGTAGCTGACTTAGCTAACTGACTTAACTACTTGGCTATCTGACTTAACTGGGTGAGTAAACTAGTTAGCTAGCTGACTTAGCTACCTGAATTAAACAGTTAGCTAACTATATATCTAGCTGAGTAATGAGCTGACAACTCAAAAACATACTAGTTAGGTAGCAGCCTTAAGTATCAGACTTAAATAATTAGTTAACTAGTGAGCTAGATGACTTAGCTAACTGAATTACCTAGCTAGATAGTAAGGTAGCTCACTTAGCTAGCTGACATAACTAGTTAGCTTACGAGATAGCTAGCTGAATTAACGAGTTGGTTAATGAGTTAGATAACTGTTTTAACTAGTTGATAAATGAGTAAAATAGCTGACTTAACTAGTTGGTTAACGAGTTAGCTAGGTGACTTAACTTGTTGTCTGATGAGTCGGCCGACTTGTTAGCTGGGCTAACACATTGGCTGACTTCTTGACTGATGTTTTAGCTGGCTTAGCAAGTTGGCTGACTAATCGGCCAACTATTTACCTTGGATAACTAGTTGGCTGAAGATTTGGCCCCAAAGTTAGCTCAGTTACGTAGTTGGCTGGCTAGTTTGCTGACCTAATTATGCGACCGACTAGTTGACCTTATATTTACTTGACTTAACTAGTCTGCCTACTAATTAGCTGACCTAAATTTTCGGCTGCCAAGTTGGCCACTAGTTAGCCAATTGGTTAGCTAACTTAGCTAGTCGGCTGGCTAGTTGGCCGACCTGTTAGCTGACTTAACTTGTCGGCCAGCGTGGGATCCGACAGGTGAGCTGACTTAATTAGTCAACCGGTGAGTGAGTCGACTGGTCAGCTGAATTAACTATTCGGCAGGTGAGTGAGCTGACGCATGCACTGTCATAAGCAGTTGACTGGTGAGTGAGTTGACTGGTGAGCTGAGCTAACTAGTCTGCTAGCAAGCAAGACAACTACTTAGCTGATCTGTTGGCCTGCAAGAGAGCTGACAAGTTAGTTGACCTGTTGAC
>NW_007240044.1:0-879 GCF_000164805.1 Carlito syrichta
TCACTGACATCACTAGTTATTCAGTTAGCTCTCTAGTTGACTTAACTAGCTAGCTACCTACCTAGCCAGTTGGCTAGCCAACTATTTAACCTAGATGAATTAACCGGCTAGCCAGATGGCTAGACAACACATTTAAATAGCTCACTACATGTTTAGCCAGCTGGCTAGCAAGCTGACTTAATTAGCTGACTAACTAGCATCTACCTGGCTAACAAGCTGACTTAAATAGTCAGCTAACTAGCTAGCTATATAGTTAGTTAGCTGAATTATAGTTAGCTAACTAGCTAGTTAGCTGACCTAACCAGTTGACTTAACCCATTAGCTAACTAGCTAACAACCTGACTCAACCTGCTGACTTAAACCTTTAGCTAACTAGATAGCTAGATGTCTAAACCAGCTGACTAAATTAGAAAGCTGACTTAAGTAGCTGACTTAGCTAACTGACTTAACTACTTGGCTATCTGACTTAACTGGGTGAGTAAACTAGTTAGCTAGCTGACTTAGCTACCTGAATTAAACAGTTAGCTAACTATATATCTAGCTGAGTAATGAGCTGACAACTCAAAAACAAACTAGTTAGGTAGCAGCCTTAAGTATCAGACTTAAATAATTAGTTAACTAGTGAGCTAGATGACTTAGCTAACTGAATTACCTAGCTAGATAGTAAGGTAGCTCACTTAGCTAGCTGACATAACTAGTTAGCTTACGAGATAGCTAGCTGAATTAACGAGTTGGTTAATGAGTTAGATAACTGTTTTAACTAGTTGATAAATGAGTAAAATAGCTGACTTAACTAGTTGGTTAACGAGTTAGCTAGGTGACTTAACTTGTTGTCTGATGAGTCGGCCGACTTGTTAGCTGGGCTAACACATTGGCTGA
>NW_007240045.1:0-565 GCF_000164805.1 Carlito syrichta
TAGCTGACTTAACTAGTTGGTTAACGAGTTAGCTAGGTGACTTAACTTGTCTGACGAGTCAGCCGACTAGCTAGCTAGTTTAACATGTTGACTGACTACTCGGTCCACTTGTTAGATGACTTAACATGTTGGCTGACAAATCGGCTGACTATTTAGCTTGGCTAAATAGTTGGCTGACGAGTTGGCCCCATAGTTCAGGTAAGTATTTGGCTGGGTATTTTGCTCATCTAATTAGTCGGCCAACTAGTTGGCCAACAAGTTAGCTGAGCTAACTAGTCGGCCATCTATTTAACTGATCTAACTTGTCTGCTGAGTAGTTGGCCCACTAGTCGGCTATAGGTTAGCTGACTTAACTACTTGGCCGGCTAGTAGGCTGAAAGATAAGCTGCCTTAACTAGTCAACCGGCGAGTGGGCAGACAGGTGAGCCATCTTATCTAGTTGGCTGGTGAGAGAGTTGACTGGTCAGCTGAATTAAATGGTCTGCTGGTGAGTGAGCTGACACATACACTGCCAGCTAGTGAGCCGACAAATGAGTTGACTTAACTAGTCGGCTGGTGAGCGAGC
>NW_007240046.1:0-1734 GCF_000164805.1 Carlito syrichta
CTCAACTGGCACATGAGCTGACTGGTCAGAAGACTTAACTAGTTGGCCGGTGAGTGAGCACACCAGTGAGCCAAATTAATTAGTTGACCATTGAGTGAGCCGGTGGGTGAGATGACTTAACTAGCCAGCCAGTGAGAGAGCCAATGGTGAGATGACTTAACTAGTCAGCTGGCGAGCAAGCTGCCTAGTTAGCTGTCCTGTTGGCCTGTGAGCAAGCTGACGAGTTAGTTAAACTTTTGGCTAGTGAGTGAGACGTCTAGTTTGCTGACTGGTTGGCATGTGAGTGAGCAGACTAGTTAGCTGACCTGATGAAAAGTGAGTGAAGCCACTAGTTAGCTGACCAGCTTGATGAGTTGCTAACCCACTAGTTAGCTAAGTAATTAGTTAATTTTTCTAGCTGTCTTAACTAGATAGCTGAGTAGCTAGTTGACTATCTAGCTAACATAACTAGCTAGAAAACAGCTATATACCTGTCTATCTAGCTGACTTAGCTGGCTAGCTAACTGGCAAGTTAGCATGGCTACTTGTCTTAACTATCGAGCTGATTAGTTAGCTAACTAGATAGCTGACTTAAAGAGATAGCTGACAAACAACCTGAATACCTAGCTGACTTTAAAAGCTAGCTGAATAGTTAGCTAACTAGCCAGTTGACTTAACTAGCTAGCTGTCTAGCTAGCTGACATAACTAGCTGACTAGCTAGTTAGCTGGATATCTGGCTAGCCAACTGACTTAACTAGCTAGATACCTGGTTGGCTAGATGGCTAGCCAGCTGGCTTAACTAGCTAGTTGCCTACTTTGTCAGTTGGCTTGCCAACTCTCTTAACTAGCTGTATTAACCAGCTAACCAGCTGGTTAGCCAACTGACTTAACTAGCTTGCTACTTAGCTAGCCAGCTGGCTAGCCAGCTGACTTAACTAGCTGACTTAACTAGCTAGCTACCTAGCTGACCAGGTGTCTTAAATAGTTAGCTAACTAGCTAGTTACCTAGCTAGCCAGCTGACTTAAATAGTTAGCTGCCTAGCTAGCTAGCTGATTTAAACAGCTAGCTAAATAGTTAGCTTACAGATTATCTAACGTGCTATCTAGGTGACTTAATTATCTCACTTAACTCATTAGCTAATGAGCTAGCTAGCTGACACAACCAGCTGACTTAAATTGTTAGCTAGCTAGGTATCTAGCTGACTCATCCAGCTGATTTAACTCGTTAGCTTACTAGATAGCTAGCCTACTCAACCAGCTGACTCAACCCGTTTCCTAACTTGCTAGATTGCTGACTCAACCAGCTGACTTAATACATTAGTTAATTAGCTAACTGCCTGTCTCAACCTGCTAACTTAATCTGTTAGTTAACTAGCAATCTAGCTGTCTTAATCAGCTAATGAAATTAAAATACTGACTTAACTAGCTAACTTAGCTGGCAGATTTAACTAGTTAGCTAGCTAAACTAACGAGGTGAATTAATTAGCTTGCTAACTATTTAACAAGCTGCAAAGCTAGCTGACTTAATTATTTAGCTAACTACTCAGGAAGCAGACTTAAGTAGCTGACTTAAATCATTAGCTAACAAGTGAGCTAGCTGATTTGACTAGTTGACTTAGCTAGCTGGTTAGCTAGCTGACTTAGCTAACTGACTTAACTAGTTGGCTAACGAGATAGTTAGCTGACTTAACAAGTTGGGTAATGAGCTAGCTAATTGTTTTAACCAGTTAGCAAATGAGATAACTAGCTGGCTT
>NW_007240047.1:0-904 GCF_000164805.1 Carlito syrichta
GGCGAGTGAGCCAAACATTTAGCTGACTTGATGGAAAGTGAGCGACCCCACTAGTTAGCTGACCAGCTAGCTGAGTTGCTAGCCGATTAGTTACCCAAGTAATTACCTGGTTTGCTAGCTGACTTAATTAGCTAGCTGACTAGCTAGCTGGCTATCTAGCTGACATAACTAACTAGCAAACAAGCTATCTAGCTGTCTAGCAAGCTGACTTAACTAGCTGGCTAACTGACTAGTTAGCAGGCTAGCTGACTTAATTATCTAGCTGTCTAGCTAGGTGACTAGCTAGCTGACGTAACTAGCTATTTGACAGGCAATCTGACTAGTTAACTGGCTTAACTAGCTAACTGAATGTTTTGCTGACCAGCTAGCTGACTTAAATAGCTATCTGGCTAGCTAGCTGACTTAAATAGCTGACTACCTAGTTGGCTGACTAGCTGGCTAGCCAGCTGACTTAATTAGGTAGCTACCTGGTTGGCTAGACAGCTGTCCAGCTGGCTTAACTAGCTAGATATCTGGCAGTCTAGCTGACTAGCTGGCCAGGTAGTTAGCTAGCTAATTAAGTCAACTGGCTAGCTGGCTGGCTAGCCAGTTAAGTAAGTGAGTTATTGAACTGGATGGCCAGCTGACTTAACTAGTTGACTTAACCAGCTAGACAGCCGACTAGCCAGGTGAATTAACTATGTAGCTACCTAGCTAGCCAGTTGTCTTGCCACTTGAATTAACTAGCTCACATATGCAGCTAGACAGCTGGCTAGCCAGCTGACTCAAGTAGCTGACATAAATAGCTAGCCAGCTAGCTAGCCAGCTGACTTAACTAGGACATCTCTAGCTAGCCAGGTGGCTAGCCAGCTGACTTAGCTAGCTAGCTACCAATGTATACTGCTGGTTTGCCACCTGAATTTAC
>NW_007240048.1:0-484 GCF_000164805.1 Carlito syrichta
AATTCCATTCTATTCCACTCCATTCCATTTCACTACTCATCATTTCATTCCAATCCATTCCGTTCCATTCCATTCCACTCCATTCCATTGCTCTCGTTTCGATTCCCTTTCATTCCTTTCCATTCTATTCCATCTCTTCCATTCCTCTCCATTCCATTTCATTCAATTCCTCTGCTTTCCATTCCATATCATTGCACTGCCTTTCATTTCATTCCATTTCTCTCCATTCCATGTCTTTCCATTCCATAACTCTCCATTCCATTCCATTATTCTGCATTCCATCCATTTTATTCCATTCCTCTCCGTTCCTTTCCATTTCATTCCTTTCCTACCCAATCAATTCCGTTGCATTCTACAATATTTCATTCTATTCCATCCATTGCATTTCATTCCACTCCATTTCATTCCATTCCATACCATTACGTTCCACTCCATTCCATTCCTTTCCACTCCATTCCATTCCTCCCCATTTCATTCCATTCTT
>NW_007240049.1:0-394 GCF_000164805.1 Carlito syrichta
ATGGAATTGAGAGGAAAGTAATAGTTTGGAGTGCAGTGGAATGGAATGGAGTTGAATGAACGCAATGGAATGGAATTGAGAGAAATGGAATGCAATGGAGTGGAGTGAAATGGAATGGAGTGAAGTGGAAGGGAATGAATTGAGAGGAATGAAATGAAGAGGAAAGAAATGGAATGGAGTAGAATGGAGTGGAATGAATGGAATGAAATGGAATGGAATAGAGAGGAATGGAATGAAGAGAAATTGAATGCAATGGAGAGGAGTGGAATGTAAGGGAGTGCAATGGAGAGGAGTGGAATGGAAAGGAATGGAGTGGAATGGATGGTGTGGAATCGGATGGAATGGAATGTAGAGGAATGGAATTTAGTGGACTAGAGCGAATGGAATGGAATGA
>NW_007240050.1:0-462 GCF_000164805.1 Carlito syrichta
GAATGGAATGGAGTGGAAAGGAATGGAATGGAGTGGAACGTAATGGTATGGAATGGAATGGAATGGAGTGGAATGAAATGCAATGAATGGAATGGAATGAAATATAGTAGAATGCAATGGAATTGATTGGGTAGGAAAGGAATGAAATGGAATGGAACGGAGAGGAATGGAATGGAATGGATGGAATGCAGAATAATGGAATGGAATGGAGAGTTATGGAATGGAAAGACATGGAATGGAATGGAGAGAAATGGAATGAAAGGCAGTGCAATGATTTGGAATGGAAAGCAGAGGAATTGAATGAAATGCAATGGAGAGGAATGGAAGAGATGGAATAGAATGGAAAGGAATGAAAGGAAACAGAAACGAGAGCAATGGAATGGAATGGAATGGAATGGAACAGAATGGATTGGAATGAAATGATGAGTAGTGAAATGGAATGGAGTGGAATAGAATGGAATT
>NW_007240051.1:0-2873 GCF_000164805.1 Carlito syrichta
CCATTGGTCTTGTGTCCATTCCTTTTCATTCCTTTCCATTCTATTCCAATCTCTTCCATTTCTCTCTATTCCATTGCATTCAATTCCTCTCTGTTCCATTCCATTTGATTGCATTGCATTACATTACATTCCTCCTCATTCCATTACATTCCATTTCTTTCCATTCCACATCTCTCCCTTCTATTCCATTCCTCTTCATTCCATTCCATTCCACATCATTCCATTCCATTTCATTCCATTCAATTCATCTCCCTTTCATTCCATTTCTTTCCATTCTGTTCCTCTCCATTCCATTTCATTCCGCTATACTCCATTCCATTCCTCTCCATTCCATTCCATTCAATTCCATTCCATATCATTGCACTCATTCATCTCTATTCCATTCTATTCCATTTCTCTCCATTCCATTCCATTCCCTTTCAAATTTACTCTCCTCCATTCCATTAGACTCCATTCCATTACACTGCATTCCAATCCATTCCATTCCTCTCCATTCCATTCTATAACACTCCATTCCATTCCACTTCATTCCAGTCTTCTCAATGCCGTTCCATTCCATTTCATTCCATTCCATTCCTTTCCACTCCATTCCATTTCTCGCCATTCTTCTCCATTCCATTCCATAATTCTCCATTCCATTCCACTTCATTCCAGTTCTCTCAATTCCATTCCATTTCATTCCATTCCATTCCTTTCCACTCCATTTCATTTCTCTCCATTCCTTTCCTTTCCATTCCATTCCCCTCCATTCCATTCTATTCCTCTCCATTCCATTCAATTTCACTCCATTCCATCCATTGAACTCCACTCAAATCCATTCCACTCTATTCCACTCCATTTCTCTCCATTCCATTTCATTACATTGTATTCCATTCTTCTCCATTTCATTGCATTCCAATCCTGTCCATTTCATTCCTCTCCATTCCTTTCCATTTCATTCGTCGCCATTCCATTCCATTCCTCTCCATTCCTCTCCTTTCATTCCATTTCATTCCATTCCGTTCCATTTCATTCCATTCCTTCCATTTCATTCCTCTCCATTCAATTCCATTCCATTCCTTTCCATTTCATTCCATTCCATTCCTCTCCATTCCATTCTATTCCATTGCTACCCATTCCCTATCTCTCCATTTCATTCTATTCTATTACTCTCCATTTCATTACCTTCCTCGCCATTCCATTCCTTTTCACTCAATTCCATTCCACTCCATTCCCTTCATCTCCAATCCATTCCATTCCATTCCATTCCAACCCTCTCCATTCCATTCCATTCCATTCTATTCCATTCCATTCGCTCTAGTCCACTCCATTCCATTCCCCTACATTCCATTACATTCCAATCCACTCCATTCCATTCCATTCCACTCCATTCCTCTCCATTGCACTCCCTTCCATTCGACTCCTCTCCATTCCATTCAATTTCTCTCCATTCCATTCCTCGCCATTTCATTCCATTCCATTTCACTCCATTCCATTCCACTCCATTCCATTCCTCTCTATTCCACTCTTTTACATTCCATTCCAAATCTCTCCATTCACTTCCATTTTAATCAATTCCATTCCATTCCATTCCTCTCCATTCCATTCCATTACACTCTATTCCTTTCCTCTCCATTCCATCCATTCCATTCCTCTCTATTCCATATCCTTCCATTCCATTTCATTTCTCACAATTCTATTCCATTCTTCTTCACTCCATTCCATTCCATTCAATACCTTTCCTTTCCTTTGAAGTCCATTCCTTTCCATTCCATTCCTCTCCAGTGTATTCCACTCCATTCCATTCCATTCCTCTCGATTCCATTCCTTTCTCTTCTATTGCATTCCATTCCAATCCTCTCTTTTCAGTTCAATTCCATTCCACTCCATTCCATTCCATTCCATTTCTTTCCTCTCCAATTCAATCTTCTCAATTCCATTCCATTCCATCCCATTCTACTCCATTGCATTCCATTTCACTCCACTCCATTGCATTGCATTTCTCTCAATTCCCTTCCATTCCTTTCCATTCGACTGGATTATATCCATTCCACTCCATTCTATTAGATTCCTCTCAATCTTTTTTATTCCTTTCAATTCCTCCCCATTCCACTCCATTACATTCTGTTACATTCAGCTGTAATCCATTTCTCTCCATTCTATTCCATTTCAATCCTTTCCTTTCCATTCGTCTCCATTGCATTCCATTCCTCTCTATTCCATTCCATTCCATTCCTCTCCATTCCATTACTCTCCAATCCATTCCGTTCCTGTCCATTCCATTCCTCTCCATTTATTTCCAATCCTCTGCATTCGATTCCATTCCATTCCATTCCATTCCATTCCTCTCCAATCCATTCCTTTCCTCTCCATTCCATTCCTCTCCATTTAATTCCAATCCTCTGCATTCCATTCCGTTCCATTCCATTCCTCTCCATTCCATTCCACTTCTGCCCATTCCATTCCATTCCTCTCCATTCAATTTCATTCCACTGCATTTTATTCTATTCCATTCCTCTTCCATTCCTCTCCCTTGCATGTCATTTCATTCCTTTCCATTCTATTCCATTCATCTCCATTCCACTTCTTTGCATTCCTCTCCATTCCATTCCTTTCCATTCCATTCCTCTCCATTACATAACTCTCCATTCCTTTCCATTGCCTTCCATTCCAATCCATTCCTGTGCATTCGACTCCATTCCCCTCCATTAAATTCCTTTCCACTCCAGTCCTCTCCATTCCATACCATTCATCTCCATTTTATTCTATTACTTTCCATTCCAATCCTCACCATTCTATTATATTGCTTTCCTTTCCATTCTGCTCCACTCTCTTCCACTCCATTCCTTTCCATTCCATTCTATTCCATTCCCCTCAATTCCGTTCCGTTACAT
>NW_007240052.1:0-4640 GCF_000164805.1 Carlito syrichta
TCCATTCCATTTCACTACTCACCTTTTCATTGCTATCCATTTCCATTCTATTCCATTCCGCTCCATTCCATTGGTCTTGTGTCCATTCCTTTTCATGCCTTTCCATTCTATTCCAATCTCTTCCATTCCTCTCTATTCCATTGCATTCAATTCCTCTCTGTTCCATTCCATTTGATTGCATTGCATTACATTACATTACATTCCTCCCCATTCCATTTCTTTCCATTCCACATCTCTCCCTTCTATTCCATTCATCTTCATTCCATTCCATTCCACATCATTTCATTCTATTTCATTCCATTTAATTCATCTCCCTTTCATTCCATTTCTTTCCATTCTGCTCCTCTCCATTCCATTCCATTCCTTTATATTCCGTTCCACTATACTCCATTCCATTCCTCTCCATTCCATTCCATTCAATTGCATTCCACATCATTGCACTCATTCATCTCTATTCCATTTCTCTCCATTCCATTCCATTCCCTTTCAAATTTACTCTCCTCCATTCCATTAAACTCCATTCCATTACACTGCATTCCAATCCATTCCATTCCTCTCCATTCCATTCCATAACACTCCATTCCATTCCATTCCACTTCATTCCAGTCCTCTCAATGCCGTTCCATTCCATTTCATTCCATTCCATTCCTTTCCACTCCATTCCATTTCTCGCCATTCTTCTCCATTCCATTCCATAACTCTCCATTCCATTCCACTTTATTCTAGTTCTCTCAATTCCATTCCATTTCATTCCATTCCATTCATTTCCACTCCATTTCATTTCTCTCCATTCCTTTCCTTTCCATTCCATTCCCCTCCATTCCATTCTATTCCTCTCCATTCCATTCAATTTCACTCCATTCCATCCATTGAACTCCACTGCAATCCATTCCACTCTATTCCACTCCATTTCTCTCCATTCCATTTCATTACATTGTATTCCATTCTTCTCCATTTCATTGCATTCCAATCCTGTCCATTTCATTCCTCTCCATTCCTTTCCATTTCATTCGTCGCCTTTCCATTCCATTCTTCTCCATTCCTCTCCTTTCATTCCATTTCATTCCATTCCGTTCCATTTCATTCCATTCCTTCCATTTCATTCCTCTCCATTCAATTCCATTCCATTCCTTTCTATTTCATTCAATTCCATTTCTCTCCATTCCATTCCATTCTATTCCATTGCTACCCATTCCCTATATCTCCATTTCATTCTATTCTATTACTCTCCATTTCATTACCTTCCTCGCCATTCCATTCCTTTTCACTCAATTCCATTCCACTCCATTCCCTTCATCTCCAATCCATTCCATTCCATTCCATTCCAACCCTCTCCATTCCATTCCATTCCATTCTATTCCATTCCATTCGCTCTAGTCCACTCCATTCCATTCCCCTACATTCCATTACATTCCAATCCACTCCATTCCATTCCATTCCACTCCATTCCTCTCCATTGCACTCCCTTCCATTCGACTCCTCTCCATTCCATTCAATTTCTCTCCATTCCATTCCTCGCCATTTCATTCCATTCCATTTCACTCCATTCCATTCCACTCCATTCCATTCCTCTCTATTCCACTCTTTTACATTCCATTCCAAATCTCTCCATTCACTTCCATTTTAATCAATTCCATTCCATTCCATTCCTCTCCATTCCATTCCATTACACTCTATTCCTTTCCTCTCCATTCCATCCATTCCATTCCTCTCTATTCCATATCCTTCCATTCCATTTTATTTCTCACAATTCTATTCCATTCTTCTTCACTCCATTCCATTCCATTCAATACCTTTCCTTTCCTTTGAAGTCCATTCCTTTCCATTCCATTCCTCTCCAGTGTATTCCACTCCATTCCATTCCATTCCTCTCGATTCCATTCCTTTCTCTTCTATTGCATTCCATTCCAATCCTCTCTTTTCAGTTCAATTCCATTCCACTCCATTCCATTCCATTCCATTTCTTTCCTCTCCAATTCAATCCTCTCAATTCCATTCCATTCCATCCCATTCTACTCCACTGCATTCCATTTCACTCCACTCCATTGCATTGCATTTCTCTCAATTCCCTTCCATTCCTTTCCATTCGACTGGATTATATCCATTCCACTCCATTCTATTAGATTCCTCTCAATCTTTTTTATTCCGTTCAATTCCTCCCCATTCCACTCCATTACATTGTGTTACATTCAGCTATAATCCATTTCTCTCCATTATATTCCATTCCAATCCTTTCCTTTCCATTCGTCTCCATTGCATTCCATTCCTCTCTATTCCATTCCATTCCATTTCTCTCCATTCCATGAATCTCCAATCCATTCCTTTCCTGTCCATTCCATTCCTCTCCATTTAATTCCAATCCTCTGCATTCGATTCCATTCCATTCCATTCCATTCTATTCCATCCCATTCCATTACTCTCCAATCCATTCCTTTCCTCTCCATTCCATTCCTCTCCATTTAATTCCAATCCTCTGCATTCCATTCCGTTCCATTCCATTCCTCTCCATTCCATTCCACTTCTGCCCATTCCATTCCAGTCCTCTCCATTCGATTTCATTCCACTGCATTTTATTCTATTCCATTCCTCTTTCATTCCTCTCCCTTGCATGTCATTTCATTCCTTTCCATTCTATTCCATTCCACTTCTTTGCATTCCTCTCCATTCCATTCCATTCCACTCCATTCCATTCTTCTCCATTCCATTCCTCTCCATTACATAACTCTCCATTCCTTTCCATTGCCCTCCATTCCAATCCATTCCTGTGCATTCAACTCCATTCCCCTCCATTAAATTCCTTTCCACTCCAGTCCACTCCATTCCATACCATTCATCTCCATTCTATTCTATTACTTTCCATTCCAATCCTCATCATTCTATTATATTGCTCTCCTTTCCATTCTGCTCCACTCTCCTCCACTCCATTCCTTTCCATTCCATTCCATTCCACTCAATTCTGTTCCGTTACATTGCATTCATCTCCATTCCATTCTATTCCATTCCTCTCCATTCTGTACAATCCATTCCATTTCATTCCTTTCCTTTCCTTTTGGTTACACTCTAACCATTCCTTTCCATTCCATTCCACTCCATTCCTCTTCATTCCATTCCATTACTCTCCATTCCATTCCATAACTCTCAATTCCATTCCATTCCTCTCCATTCCAATCCACTCCATTCCTTTCCATTACAGGCCATTCCACTCCATTCCATTCCATTCCTCTTCTTTCTATTCCATTCCACTCCACTCCACTTTATTCCACTGCATTCCATTCCATTCGTCTCCATCCCATTCAATTCCATTCAACTGCATGTATATCTGTCCATTCCACTCCAATTCATCCAATCCTCTCCATTCCATTCCATTCCTCTCCATTCCATTTCATTCCACTCCATTCCATTCAATTCCACTCCATTCCATTCCATTCCTCTGCATTCCATTCCATTTGATTCCTTTTTAAAACCTCCCAGTCCACTGCATTCCACTCCATTCCATTCCACTCGATTTCTCTCAATACATTTCCCTTCAATTCAATTGCATTTCCTTCCTCACCATTCCATTCCTGTCAATTCTATTCACTTCCATCCATTCCTTTCCTCGACATTCCATCCCATTCAATTCCATTCCTCTCAATTCCATTCCATTCGTTCCCATTCCTTTCCTCTCCATTCCATTCCTTCAAATTCAATCCATTCCATTCTCTCCATTTTATTCCATTCCATTCCACTCCATTCCTTTCCATTCCGTTCCTCTCTGTAAGATTCCAATCCATTTCATTCCACTGCATCTCATTTCACTCCACTCCATACCATTACATTCCTCTCCATTCCATTAATTCCGTTCCACTCATATCCATTCCTGTCCATTCAATTCCATTCCATTCCATTCCATTCCCATCAATTCTTCCCCATTTCCTTTTGTTCCATCCTCTCCATTCCATTCTAATCCATTCCTCTTCATTCCATTCCATTCCCCTTCATTGCATTACATTTTTCACTTTCCACTCCATTCCATTTTTCTTCATTCAATGACATTCCATCTTTCTCCATTCCTTTCCTTTCCATTCCATTCAATTCCATTACACTCCATTCGATTCCATTCCTCTCCATCCCATTCCATTATTCTTCATTCCATCCATTCCTCTCCATCCCATTCCATTCCATTCCATTGTTCTCCATTCATTCATTTCCATTCCATTCCACTGCGTTCCATTACATTCTATTACATTCCATACCTCTCCGCTTCATTCCTTCCCTCTCCATTCCTCTCCCCTCCATTTCTCCCATTCTATTTCTCTCCAATCCATTCCATTACTAATCATTCCATTCCTCTCCGTTCCATTCCACTCCATTTCTCTCCAATCCAGTCCTCTCCATTTCATTCCTTTTCCTTCCTTTCCATTCCATTCCATTCAATTCCATTCATCTCCATTCGATTTCATTCCATTCTGCTCCAGGTCATTCCTCTCCATGCCATTCCATACAATTCCATTCCATTCCATGCCAATCCATTGCATTCCATTCCATTCCATTCTTTCCCTATCCATTCCATTCCTCTCCATTTCATTCCCTTCCATTCCTCCCCGTTCCATTGCATTCCATTCCTACCCAATCAATTCCATTTCATTCTACTACATTTC
>NW_007240053.1:0-606 GCF_000164805.1 Carlito syrichta
GTTAGAATGTAACCAAAAGGAAAGGAAAGGAATGAAATGGAATGGATTGTACGGAATGGAGAGGAATGGAATAGAATGGAATGGAGATGAATGCAATATAACGGAACGGAATTGAGGGGAATGGAATAGAATGGAATGGAAAGGAATGGAGTGGAGGAGAGTGGAGCAGAATGGAAAGGAAAGCAACATAATAGAATGGTGAGGATTGGAATGGAAAGTAATAGAATAGAATGGAGATGAATGGTATGGAATGGAGTGGACTGGAGTGGAAAGGAATTTAATGGTGGGGAATGGAGTCGAATGCACAGGAATGGATTGGAATGGAGGGCAATGGAAAGGAATGGAGAGTTATGTAATGAAGAGGAATGGAATGGAAAGGAATGGAATGGAGAGGAATGGAATGGAGAGGAATGCAAAGAAGTGGAATGGAGAGGAATGGAATAGAATGGAAAGGAATGAAATGACATGCAAGGGAGAGGAATGGAAGAAGAATGGAATAGAATAAAATGCAGTGGAATGAAATTGAATGGAGAGGAATGGAATGGGATGGGCAGAAGTGGAATGGAATGGAGAGGAATGGAATGGAACGGAATGGAATGCAGAGGA
>NW_007240054.1:0-1133 GCF_000164805.1 Carlito syrichta
CTAGATGGCTAGCCAGCTGGCTTAACTAGCTAGCTACCTGACTGACTAGTTGGCTAGGCAACCGGCTAGCTAGTTAGAGGGCTGCCCAGCTGGCTAGCTAGCTGAATTAAATAGCCATCTGGCTGACTGGACAGTCTGATAGCCAACGGGATTAACTATCCAGCCACCCTGCTGGCAAGATGGCTAGCCAACAAGCATAACTAGATGACCATCTACCTGACCAGCCTGCTAACCAGCCGTCTTAACTTCCCAGCCATCTACCTAGCCAGCTAGCGAACCAGCTGACTTAACTAGCTGACTTAAATAGACAGCCATCTGGCTAGCAAGCTGGCTTAACTAACTAGCCACCAAGCTATCCAGCCAGCTAGCCAGCTCTCTTAACTAGTTGACTTAACTAGCTAGTCAGCAGGCTAGGCAGCTGACTTAATTAGCTAGCTAGCTACCTTGCCAGGGGGCTAGCCAGTTGACTTAATGAACTGATGTAACAAGCTACACAGCTAGCTACCAAGCTGAATTAACTAGCTGGCTATGTAGCAAGCCGGATGGCTAGCCACTTGAATTAACTGGTTGACTTAACCAGTTAAGCAGCTGGCTAGCCAGCAGATTCAGCTAGGTCACTTCTTGCATTAGTCAGCTGGCTAGCCAGCTGACATAACTAGCTGACGTAAAAAGTAACCAAATGGCTAGCCAGCAGACATATCTAGCTAGCTATCCTGCTAGGCAGCTGGTTAGCCAGCTGCCTTAACTAACTGACTTAACTAGCTAGGTTGCTGACTTAACTAAATGAGTTAACTAGGTAGCTACCTACCGAGCCATCTGGCATAGCTAGCTGATTTAACTAGCTACCTACATAGCTAGCTATCATATAGCTAGTTGAATTAACTAGCTGACTTACCTAGCTAGTACACTGACATGTCTAGGTGACTTAATTAGCTAACTTCCTGGCTAGCCAGCTGACTTAAGTAGCTGAAATATCTAGCGAGCCAGATGACTGCCCATCAGACTGAACTAGATTTTTAACTAGCTAGGCAGCTGTATTAACAACTGACTTAACGTGCTGACTTAACTAGCTACCCAGCTGGTTAGCCAGCTGAGTAAACTAGCTGACTTAACTAGCTGGCCTTCTGGAGAGC
>NW_007240055.1:0-5895 GCF_000164805.1 Carlito syrichta
AAGTCAGCTGACTAGGCTGCTGGCCAGCTAGGTAGCTAGGCAATTAAGTCAGTTGGCTCTCCAGAAGACCAGCTAATTAAGTCAGCTAGTTTACTCAGCTGGCTAACCAGCTGGGTAGCTAGTTAAGTCAGTACATTAAGTCAGTTGCTAATCCAGCTGCCTAGATAGTTAAAAATCTAGTTCAGTCAGATGGGCAACCATCTGGCTCGCTAGATATTTCAGCTACTTAAGTCAGCTGGCTAGCCAGGAAGCTAGCTAGTTAAGTCACCTAGATATGTCAGTGAACTAGCTAGGTAAATCAGCTAGTTAATTCAACTAGGTATATGATAGCTAGCTAGGTAGGTAGCTAGTTAATCAGCTAGCTATGCCAGATGGCTCGGTAGGTAGCTACCTAGTTAACTCATTTAGTTAAGTCAGCAACCTAGCTAGTTAAGTCAGTTAAGGCAGCTGGCTAGCCAGCTGCCTAGCAGGATAGCTAGCTAGATAAGTCTGCTGGCTAGCCAGCTGGTTACTTTTTTATGTCAGCTAGTTATGTCAGCTGGCTAGCCAGCTGGCTAATGCAAGAAGTGACCTAGCTGAATCTGCTGGCTAGCCAGCTGCTTAACTGGTTAAGTCAACAAGTTAATTCAAATGGCTAGCCATCCAGCTTACGACATAGCCAGCTAGTTAATTCAGCTTGGTAGCTAGCTGTGTAGCTTGTTACGTCAGTTCATTAAGTCAACTGGCTAGCCCCCTGTCAAAGTAGCTAGTTAGCTAATTAGGTCAGCTGCCTAGCCCGCTGACTAGCTAGTTAAGTCAACTAGTTAAGAGAGCTGGCTAGCTGGCTGGATAGCTTGGTGGCTAGCTAGTTAAGCCAGCTGGCTAGCCAGATGACTGTCTACTTAAGTCAGCTAGTTAAGTCAGCTGGTTCGCTAGCTGGCTAGGTAGATGGCTGGGAAGTTAAGACGGCTGGTTAACAGGTTGGTCAGGTAGATGGTCATCTAGTTATGCCGGTTGGCTAGCCATCTGGCCAGCAGGGTGGCTGGATAGTTAATCCCATTGGCTATCAGACTGTTCAGCCAGCCAGATGACTATTTAATTCAGCTAGCTAGCCAGCTGGGCAGCCCTCTAACTAGCTAGCTGGCTGCCTAGCCAACTAGTAAGCCAGGTAGCTAGCTAGTTAAGCCAGCTGGCTAGCCATCTAGCCAACCAGGTATCTAGCTACTTAAGTCAGCTGGCTAGCCAGCTATCCAGCCAACTAGCTAGTCAGCTAGTTAAGTCAGCTAGCTAGAAAGCTAGCTAGTTAAGTCTGCTGGCAAATTAGATAACTATTCAGTTAGCTATTTAAGTCAGCTAGGTACTCAGGTTGCTTGTCAACTAGTTATTTAAGTCAGCTATCTAGTTAGCTAACTAATCAGCTTGATAGTTAAGTCAGCTAGCCAGCTAACTTGCCAGTTAGCTAGCTAGTTAAGTCAGCTAGATAGACAGGTATATAGCTTGTTTTTTAGCTAGTTACGTCAGCTAGATAGCCAGCTAGCTAGTCAGCTATCTAGTTAAGACAGCTATCAAATCAGCTAATTACTTAGCTAACTAGTGGGCTAGCAACTCAGCATGCTGGTCAGCTAACTAGTGGCCTCACTCACTTTCCATCAGGTCAGCTAATACTCTGCTCCCTCACATGCCAACCAGTCAGCATACTAGATGGCTCACTCACCAGCCAAAAGTTAAACTAACTCATCGGCTTGCTCACAGTCCAACAGGACAGCTAATTATTTGGCTTGCTCGCCAGTCGATTAGTTAAGTCATCTCACCATGATTCTCTCGTGACCGGCTAGTTAAGTCATCTCACCCACCGGCTAACTAGACAGCCAACTAGTTAATTCTGCTCACTGGTCTGCTCACTCGCCAACTGACTAGTTAAGTCTTCTGAGCAGTCAGCTCACTCACCAGCCAACTAAAGTAAGCTGACCAGTCAGCTCACTCACCAGCAGATTAGTTAAGTCAGCTGACCAGTCAGCTCACTCGGCGTCTGACTAGTTATGTCAACTTACCAGTCGGTTCACTCGCTGGCCAACTTGTTAAGTCAGCTGACCAGTCAGCCCTCTCACCCACCGACTAGTTAAGTCAGCTCACCTGTTGGCTCACACGAAGCTGAGTAGTTTAGTCAGGCAACCGGTCCATCAACTTGTCGTCCAAGTAGTAAAGTGAGATAAAAAATCATCCGACTATTCAGCCAACTTGTCAGCCGACAAGTTAGTACAGCTAAATAGTCATCTGACTAGTTAGGTCAGCTAACTTGTTGGCAAACTAGTCGTCCGACTAGTTAGGTCAGTAACCGAGCAGTAACTAGTTACCATTGCTAACTAGTGAGTTAAATCGTCAGTCATCTTTTTAACCCAGCTAACTAGTTGGCTGATTAGTCAGCCGACTCATTGCACCAGCTAGCAAGTTGGCTGAGTAGGCAGCCAACGTGTTAAACAATCTAAGTAGTCGGCCGACTTGTTAGCCCACAAGTCAATTCACCTAGCTAACTCGTTAAAAAAGTAGTTAAGTCTGCTATTTAACTCATTTATCAACTAGTTAAAACAGTTAGCTAACTCATTAACTAAATAGTTAAGAAAGATAGCTATCTTGTTTGCCATCTAGTTAAATCAGCTACTTAAGTCTGCTACCTAACTAGTTAGATAAATGTTAAAGCAGCTAGTTATTCAGCTAGTTAATTAGTTAGCTAACTATTTAATTCAGGTAGTTAAGTCAGCTAGCTATCTTAAGTCGGCCAGTTAAGTCAGCTAGCTAAGTAGCTAAGTAAGATAGCGAAGTCAGTTTTCTAATTTAGTCAGATGGTTAAGACAGTTAACTTGCTAGTTAGCTTATGGATTAAGTCAGCAGGTTGAGTGAAGTAGTTAGCTAGTTAACTAACGGGTGGTCAGCAGGTTGAGTCAGCTAGCTAGTTACCTAACAAGTTAAGTCAGCTGGATGAATCAACTAGCTAGCTCTTAAGCTAATGAGTTAAGTCAGATGATTAAGTCTTCTTGCTAGCACGTTAGATAACAAGTAAGGTTACTAGTTAGCTAACTAGTTAAGTCATCAAGCTAGCTAGGCCGCTAACTATTTAAGTCAGTTTTTTAGCTAGGTTGCTAACTGGTTAGATAACCATTTAAGTCAGCAGGCTAGCTAGGTAACTAGCTAGTTACAAACTATATAGGTCAGCTGGCCAGCTAGGTAGCTAGGTAGTTAACTCAGCTAGTTAAGTCAGCTTGCTAGCCAGAAGGATAACTAAGTAGCAAGTTACTTAAGTCAGTTGGCTAGTCAGCTGGCTAGCTGGTTAATTCAGTTAGTTAAGAGCAGCTGGCTAGCAAACTGGCAATGTATGTACCTAGCTAGTTAAGTCAGCTAGATAGCCACGTGGCTATCTCGGGATGTCAGTGTGTTAAGTCAGCTGACTAGCCAACTGTCTAGCTGGTTAAGTCAGCTAATTTCGTCAGCTGTCTAGTCAGCTGGCTAGGCAGGTAGCTAGCTAGATATGTTAGCTTGCTAACCAGCAGGCTAGCAATTCAAGTCAGATAGTTAAGTCAGCTGGCTAGCCTGCAAGCTATGTAGGTATCTAGCTAGTTAAGTGAGTTGGCTTGCCAGCTTGCTATCTAAAGTCAGTTAGATAAGTCAGTTGGATAGCCAGTTGGCCAGATATGTTGCCAGCTAGTTAAGTTACCTGGCTAGCCAGTTGACTACCTGGTTAAGTCAGCTAGTTAAGTCAGCTGGCAACCTGCTGCCTAGCTAGTTAAGTCAGCTCGTTATTCTGTTGGCTCTCCAGTTGGCTCGCTAGTTAAAACCTAGTGAAATGAGATAACTAGACATCTGGCTAGCTAGTTATTTCTGCTAGTTAAGTCAGCTGGTTACATAGGAATCTAGCTATATGTCAGCTATTTATGTCAGCTAGGTAGTTCATTAAGTCAGCTAGTTATGTCAGCTGGCTAGCTATATAGCTATCTAGGTAGCAAGCTAGTTAAGCCAGCTGACGAGTTATGTAGCTTGCTGGTTAAGTCAGCTAGTTAAGTTAGCTTGCCATCTAGTTAAGTCAGCAAGTTAAGTCAGCTGGCTAGCCAGCTGCCTAGCTGGGTAGCTAGCTAGTTAAGTCAGCTGGCTAACCAGTTAGGGAGTTAGTTAAGTAACCTAGTTAAGTCAACTCAATATACAGCTGGTTAGCTAGGTAGCTAGCTAGTTAAGTCAGCTGACTATCCAGCTGTATAGCTAGGTACCTAGGCAGTTAAGTCATCCTGCTAGCCAGCTGGCTATATAGTTGTCACCTAGTTAACTCACCTTGCTAGACAGCTGGCTATCTAGGTAGCTAGATAGTTATGTCTGCAGTCTAGACGGTTGGCTAGCTATTTATGACACCTAGTTAAGTCATTTGACTATCCAGATGGATAGCCAGGTAGCTTGCTAATTAACACAGCTGGCTTGACAGCTGGCTAGTTAGTTAAGTCACCTAGTTTATTCAGCTGGCTATCCTGCTGACTAAATATATAGCAAGCAAGGTAATTCAGCTGACTAGCAAGCAACCCAGCTATTTATGTCAGTTTGTTAAGTCAGCTGGCTAGGCAGTTAGCTAGCTTAGTAGTGAGCTAGTTATTTCAGTTATCCAGCCAGCTTGCTAATTATTTGAGTCAACTAGTTAAGTCAGCTGGCTAGCCAGCTGGCTAACTAGTTACACCAGCTAGTTGAGTCAGCTGGTTAGCCAGTTGGTTAGCAGGTTAAGTAAACTAGTTAATCAGCTGACTACCCAGCTGGTTAGCTAGGTAGCAAGCTAGTTATTTAAACTGGCTAGACAACTGGCTAGAAAGTTAAGTCAGCTAGTTAATTCAGCTGGCTCCCAGCTAGCTTGCTAGGTAGCTAGCTAGTTATGTCAGTTGGCTAGCTAGCTGGCTATCTGTTTAAGTCAGTTTGTTAATTCAACTGGCCAGCCAGCATTCTAGCTACTTAAGTCATCTAGTTCAGTCCGCTGTTCAGCCAGTTGGCTAGCAGGATAAGTAAGCTAGTTAAGTCAGCTGCCCAGTCAGCTGGCTAGCTAGGTTGTTAGCTAGTTAAGTCAGCTAGTTAAGTCATCTGGCTAGCTAGGTAGCTAGCTATTTAAGTCATTAAGTTAAGTCAGCTGTCTAGCCAGTTGCAAAGCATGGTACCTAGCTAGTTAAATCAGCTGGCTAGCCAGCTGGCTAGCTGGTTAAGTCACATAGTTAAGTCAGCTCACTCGCTAGCATGTTAGCTAGGTCATTAGGTAGTTAACTCAGCTGGCAAGCCAGTGGGATATGTAAGTAGATAGCTAGTTAAGTGGGTTGGATAACCATGAGGATATCTTGATATGTCACCTAGTTAAGTCACCTGGCTATCCAGCTTTATAGCTAAGTAGCTAGTTAGTTAATTCTGTTAGCTAGCCAGATGGCTACTTCATTAAGTCTGCTAGTTAAGTCAACTGGCTAGTCTGCTGTCTATCTAAGAAGCTAGGCAATGAAGTCAGCTGGCTAGCCAGCTGGTAAGCTAGTTATGTCAGCTAGTTTAGTCAGTTGACTAACCAGCTGGCTAGCTAGTTAAGCCAAGTCGTTAAGTCAGTTGTCTAGCCAGCTCGCTAACTATTTAAAAACTAGTAACATCAGATGCGTAGACAGCTGGCTCGCTAGTTGTTTCAGCTGGTTAAGTCAACTGGCTAGGTAGGTAGCTAGCTAGTTAATTCAGCTAGATATGTCAGCTAGCTGGCTAGTTAAGTCAACTAGTTAACTCACCTAGCTATATGATAGCTAGCTAGGGAGCTAGCTAGCTAAAGCAGCTAGTAAAATCAGCTGACTAGGTAGGCAGCTAGCTAGCTAAGTCAGTTAGTTAAGTAAGCAGGCTAGCTAGTTAGGTCACCTAGTTAAGTCAGCTCCA
>NW_007240056.1:0-556 GCF_000164805.1 Carlito syrichta
AGAGGAATGGAATGAAATAGAAGGAAATTGGAATGGAATGGATATGAATAAAATGGAAGGGTATGGAATGCAATAGAATGGAGAGGAATAGAGTGGAATGGAGAGGAATGGAATGGAAAGAGATTGGAGCGGAATGGAATAGAAAAGCAATTAATGGAACGGAATGGAGAGGAATGGAATGGAATGGAATGGAATGGAATCAAGAAGAATGGAATGGAATGGAATTTAATGGCATAGAATTTAATGGAAGGGAATGGAAAGAAATAGAGGAATGGAATGGAGAGGAATGGAATGGAACAGAGAGGAAAGGAATAGATTCGAATGGAGTGGAATAGCGAGCAATGGAAATCAGACGATTGGAATGCATTGGAATGGAGAGGAATGGATTACACTTGAATGGAATGCAGAGAAATGGAATAGAATGGAATTGAATGGTTGGAATGGAGAGGAATGGAATAGTTTGGCATAGAGTTGAATGGAGAGGAATGGAATTGATTGAAATGGAATGGAATGAAATGGAGAGGAATGGAATGGAATGGAATGGAGACGAATGGAA
>NW_007240057.1:0-803 GCF_000164805.1 Carlito syrichta
CAGCTAGCTAAGTCAGCTAGGAAACTAGTTAGCTAACGAGTTTGTCAGCTAGCTAAGAAAGCTAGATATCTACTTAACTATCGAGTTAAGTCAGACAGCTAAGTCAGCTAGCTAATTAGTTAAGTTAGTTAGCTAAGTCGGCTAGTTTAGTCAGCTAGCTAACTAGTTAATTCAGCTAGCTTAGGTAGCTAACTAGTAATGTCAGCCAGCTAAGTCAGCTGTTTAACTCAGCTAGCTAGCTAGTCAGCTAACTAGTTAAGTCA
Source organism: Carlito syrichta (assembly GCF_000164805.1). NCBI lineage: Eukaryota > Metazoa > Chordata > Mammalia > Primates > Tarsiidae > Carlito > Carlito syrichta. The sequence continues at coordinate 264 of NW_007240057.1, forward strand.
GCTATTTAAGTCAGTTAGCTAGCTAGTCAGCTAAATTGCTAAGTCAGCTGTTTAATCAGCTGACTAAAAAGTTGGCTAATGAGTTAAGTCAGCTGGTTGAGTCAGCTGGCTGGCTAGTCAGCTAACAAGTTTAGTCAGCGGTTGAGTCCCTGGCTGGCTAGCGAGCTAACGAGTTAAGTCGGCTGGTGGAGTCAGCTGGCTGGCTAGTGAGCTAATGAGTTAAGTCGGCTGGTGGAGTCAGCTGGCTGGCTCCAGAGCTAATGAGTTAGGTCAGATGGTGACGTCAGTTGGCTGGCTCATCAGCTAATGAGTTAAGTTGGCTGGCAGAGTCAGCTGGCTGGCTTGTCAGCTAATGATTTAAGTCGGTTGGCAGAGTCAGCTGGCTGGCTAGTTTGCTAATGAGTTAAGTAAGCTGGAGAAGTCAGCTGGTGAGCTCATCAGCTAATGAGTTATGTCAGCTGGCAAAGTCAGCTGACTAGCTCATCAGCTAAAGAGTTAACGCAGCTAGTTAAGTCAGCTAGATAACTAGTCAGCTACCTA
>NW_007240058.1:0-437 GCF_000164805.1 Carlito syrichta
CGCAGAAGCCAAAGCTCGCTTACAACCCAAATGGACCGAACCCTTCCAAATAATTCTCTCCACTCCCACGGCAGCCAAGCTGCTCATAGACAAAGGACAGCTCACCCCCTGGATCCACATTTCCCGCCTCAAGACGGCTAAAACATCTCCTCTTCTCCTTCCCTCCACAGAAACACCGACCCTTTCTTGTTCCACAGTACCGGGTCATCCTCTCAAACTTTCGGATATCCCACATCAGTTGCTCCCCCTCTCTGCTCTCCATCCAGAAAAACTCCACATAACCAAATTTCCATATGATAGCCCTCAATCTGGTCATTCCTTTAATAATAATCATACCCTTTTCCCTACTACTCCTATTCGTCCTCCTTTCTCATTGCTGCCCATAAATGCCCACCTTCCTTATCTCAATGGCTCAACTTTCCTTCCTTATCTCAATG
>NW_007240059.1:0-1302 GCF_000164805.1 Carlito syrichta
TCGCTAAGTCAGCTGGCTATCCAGCTGGTTAGCTAGTTAAAAAGTTAGTTAAGTCAGATGGATAGTCATCTGGCTGCCTAGTTGTTTCAGCTAGTTAAGTCTGTTGTCTAATTAGGAAGCTAGATATATAAGTCAGCTAGTCATGTCAGGTAGCTAGCTAGTTTAATCAGCTAGATAAGTCAGCTGGCTAACTACATAGCTAGCTAGGTAACTAGTTACTTAAGACAACTAGCTATGCCAGCTGGGAAGATAGGTACCTAGCTGGTTAAATCAGCTAGTTAAATCACCTTGCCACTTTTTAAGTCAGCAAGTTGTCAGATGGCTAGCCAGTAGCCTAGCTAGATAGCTAACTAGTTCAGCCAGTTGGTTAGCCAGTTAGCTAGCTAGTTAAACAGCCTAGTTAAGTCAGCTCAGTAGCCAGCTGGTTAGCTAGGTAGCTAGGTAGCTAAGTCAGCTGGCAAACGAGCGGTATACGTAGGTAGCTAGCTAGTTAAGTCAACTGGCTATCCAGCTGGCTAGCTAGGTAGCTGGGCAGTTAAATCAGCTTGGTAGCCAGCTGGCTAGAAAGTTTTGTTACCTAGTTAAGTCAGCTGGCTTGACAGCTGTCTAGCTAGGTATCTAGATAGTTAAGTCAGCTGTCTAGCCCAATGGCTAGATAGTTAAGTCACCTAGTTAAGTCAGCTGGCTATCCAGCTGGCTATCTAGGTAGCTGGGCAGTTAAATCAGCTTGGTAGCCAGCTGGCTAGAAAGTTTTGTTACCTAGTTAAGTCAGCTGGCTTGACAGCTGTCTAACTAGGTAGCTAGATAGTTAAGTCAGCTGTCTAGCCCAATGGCTAGATAGTTAAGTCACCTAGTTAAGTCAGCTGGCTAGCCAGCTGGCTAGCTATATAGCAAGCTAGTTAATTCATCTGAATAACAATCAGGCCAGCTATGTAAGACAGCTAGTTATGTCAAGTGGCTTGACAGCAGACTAGCTAAGTAGTGAGATAGTTAACTCTGTTGACTAGCCAGTTGACTAGTTAAATAAGTCAGCTAGTTAATTCAGCTGGCTAGGCAGCTAGATAACTATGTAGAGAGCTAGTTAAGTCACTTGCTAGCCATCTGGCTCAATATTTAATCATCTACTTGCTGATGTGGGGACATGCAGCACCCAGGGACCAGGAAGGTCAGGCCAAGGGACCCAATATACAAAAGTCACCCCACAAAGTACCCAGAAGAGGAAAAGGCCACAGCCCAATGCCAGGAAGAGCCTCTCTGTGGCACGGGGGTGGCCCCTGTGGCCTGCAGCGTGGCTAGATTATT
>NW_007240060.1:0-690 GCF_000164805.1 Carlito syrichta
AAATCAGAAATTTCTACCTGTATAGGTGAACACATGGGGTCTTTCTCTCTTCCTCCTTGGACTTGGCAGGAACAGGGGCACCAGGGGAGGTGGCCAGGGCTGGCTTCTCAGGAGAGTTCCTGGCAGGGATCCTGGCTGAACAGGGTATGCCTTGAGGGTCGGTGTCCCTAACAAAAGATGAGATGCCCCCCACCAGGGAGGTGACACTCCCCACGCATTTAGGAACATCTCAGAAGAGGAAGGAAGCCTGGGCCTTCCACATCCACAGACTCATCCCCAGGCCTGATCCTTCAGAGAGGTAAACAGACCATCAATCTAACTTAGTGAGGGAGGAAGTTGAGGGAGATTCACTCCACACCATAAGAACAAATGGAAAAGACCCAGAGGCTGACACCCAGCTGGAACGAGATGAGAGGGAAACCCATCACAGAGCTAATGAAGATGTGGCTCAGAAAAACACATGATAAACAGTTCACAAGGCGGCATGCAGACAGCAGAGGCCATGTCTCAGATCTGGGTGAAAATGCACGATGATCAAAAGAAAAAGCCTCTCCAAGAACGCTTTGTGCCAGGGAGGGAAATAATAAAGCAGAAAAACTTACCAAACAAACATGCAACCCAACGAATGAGTTTCAACAGGGGGGCACATGCAGGGCTACAGAAAGAGATGGAGAGTCAAAATAACATGCT
>NW_007240061.1:0-1082 GCF_000164805.1 Carlito syrichta
TGACTTAACTAGCCAGCCAGTGAGAGAGCCAATGGTGAGATGACTTAACTAGTCAGCTGGTGAGCAAGCTGCCTAGTTAGCTGTCCTGTTGACCTGCGAGCAAGCTGATGAGTTAGTTGAACTTTTGGCTAGTGAGTGAGACATCTAGTTTGCTGACTGGTTGGCATGTGAGTGAGCAGACTAGTTAATTGACCTGATGGAAAGTGAGTGAAGCCACTAGTTAGCTGACCAGCTTGATGAGTTGCTAACCCACTAGTTAGCTAAGTAATTAGTTAATTTTCTAGCTGTCTTAACTAGATAGCTGAGTAGCTAGCTGACTATCTAGCTGACGTAACTAGCTAGAAAACAGCTATATACCTGTCTATCTAGCTGACTTAGCAAGCTAGCTAACTAGCAAGTTAGCATGGCTACTTGACTTAACTATCGAGCTGATTAGTTAGCTAACTAGATAGCTGACTTAAAGAGATAGCTGAAAAGCAACCTGAATACCTAGCTGACTTTAAAAGCTAGCTGAATAGTTAGCTGACTTGCCAGCTGACTTAACTAGCTAGCTGTCTAGCTAGCTGACATAACTAGCTGACTAGCTAGTTAGCTGGATAGCTGGCTGGCCAGCTGACTTAACTAGCTAGATACCTGGTTGGCTAGATGGCTAGCCAGCTGGCTTAACTAGCTAGCTACCTGGCTGTCTAGTTGGCTAGGCAGCCAGCTAGCTAGCTAGAGGGCTGGCCAGCTGGTAGCTAGCTGACTTATCTAGTTAGCTACCTAAGTAGCCAGCTGGCTAGAGAGCTGACTAAGCTAACTGACTTAACCAGCTGGACAGTTGGTTAGCTAGCTGATTTAACTAAATGACATCACTAGCTAGCCAGGTAGCTATCTAGCTGACTTAACTAGCTAGCTGCCTACGTTGTCAGTTGGCTTGCCAACTCTCTTAACTAGCTGAATTAACCAGCTAGCCAGCTGGTTAGCCAACTGACTTAACTAGCTTGCTACTTAGCTAGCCAGCTGGCTAGCCAGCTGACTTAACTAGCTGACTTAACTAGCTAGCTACCTAGCTGACCAGGTGTCTTAAATAGTTAGCTAAC
>NW_007240062.1:0-347 GCF_000164805.1 Carlito syrichta
AAGTCAGCTAACTATTCAGCTAGCTTTTAAAGTCAGCTAGGTATTCAGGTTGCTTGTCAGTTATCTCTATAAGTCAGCTATCTAGTTAGCTAACTAATCAGCTCAATAGTTAAGTCAAGTAGCCATGCTAACTTGCCAGTTAGCTAGCTAGCTAAGTCAGCTAGATAGACAGGTATATAGCTGTTTTCTAGCTAGTTACGTCAGCTAGATAGTCAGCTAGCTACTCAGCTATCTAGTTAAGACAGCTAGAAAATTAACTAATTACTTAGCTAACTAGTAGGTTAACAACTCATCAAGCTGGTCAGCTAACTAGTGGCTTCACTCACTTTCCATCAGGTCAGCTAACT
>NW_007240063.1:0-1373 GCF_000164805.1 Carlito syrichta
CATAACTTTCTAGCTACATAGATAGCCATCTGAATTTACTAGCTGAAACAACTAGCTAGCCACTTAACTAGATATCTAGCTAGCTAGCCATCTTAACTAGCTGACGTAATTAGCTAGCAAGCTGACATAACTAACTGACTTAATTAGCTATCTACCTAGCTAACCAGCCTACATAACTAGGTGAATTAACTAACTTAGTCAGCTGACTTAAATAGCTTTTTAACTAGCTAGTGAGCTGGCTAGTCAACTGACTTAATGAGGTAACTTAACTAGCTAGCCAGCTGACTTAACTAGTTGATTAACGAGCTAGTCAACTGATTTGCCAGGTGACTTAACTAGCTGACTTAACTAGCTCTCTAGCCACCTGGAGAGCCAGCTGACATAACTTGCTAACTTAATTAGCTATCCAGCTTTCTAGCCAACTGACTTAACTAGGTCACTACCTAGCCAGCCAGTTGGCTTGCCAGCTTACTTAACTAGCTTTTTAACTAGCTGGCCTGCTTTCTAGACAGTTGAATCAACTAGCTTGCTTCATAGCTAGCCAGCTGGCTATCCAGCTGAATTAAGTAGGTGACTTATCTAGCTAGCCAGTTGTCTAGCCATCTGACTAAACTAGCAAGCTACCTAGCTAGCCAGCTAGTCAACTGACTTAACTAGCAACTGATTTAACTACCTAAGCAACACTAGACAGCTGACATAACTAGCTAGCTACCTAGCCAGCAAGCTGGCTAGCCAGCTAACATAACTCGCTCTCTACCTCTCTAGCCACCTGGATAGCAAGTTGACTTAACTAGTTGACTTAATTAGCTAGCCAGCTGGCTAGCCAACTGACTCAACTATCTCACTATCTCACTAGAGAGCTGACTAGCCAGTTGACTTAACTAGCTGTCCTAACTAGCTGACTTTCTTTCTAGCCAGTTGAATTAACTAGCTTGCTACCTAGCTAGCCAGATTGCTATCCAACTGAATTAACAAGGTTACTTATCTAGCTAGCCAGCTGTCTAGCCAGTTTACTTAACTAGCAAGCTACCTAACTGGACAGCTGTCTAGTCAGCTAACTTAACTGGATGACTCAACTAGCTAGTCAGACGGCTGGACAGCTGACATAATTAGATAGCTGACTAGCTAGTTAGTTGGCTAGCCAGATTACTTAATTGCTTAACTAAGTAGCTAGCCATGAGGCAAGCCATCTAACATAACTAGCTGACGTAATGAAGTAGCTAACTGGCTAGCCAGCAGACTTAACCAGATAGCTACATAGCTAGACAGCTAGATAGTCAGCCAACTTATCTAGCTTACAAAGCTAGATGCTGATGGCTATCCAGCTGACTTAACTAGCTACCTACCTACATAGCACACAGGCTTGCCAGCTG
>NW_007240064.1:0-351 GCF_000164805.1 Carlito syrichta
CTCAATGTCCTGTACCTCTTATGGGCAGGGACATTCTAGCCAAATTCCAGGCGTCCATCACCTTTAACCCAAGTGCAGCCCTTAACAACCCATCTCCAACAACCCCATTTTTGGCCCTCCTAACTGCTAACAATTCCCCAATGGACTCACTTCCTCCTTTACCCCCTTCTATAGTAAATCCTCAGGTATGGGACGTAAACTCCCTCTCCTTAGCACACTGCCCCCCAGTTCACATTCAGCTCAAAAATCCCTCTGCCCACCCCAACCAATCACAATACTCTCTTCCTACCTCCAGCCTTCTGGGACTTCAACCTGTCATCAACTCTTTATTACAGAAGGGGTATCTGCACC
>NW_007240065.1:0-524 GCF_000164805.1 Carlito syrichta
CCCCAAAGAGTCGGCTGTCTGAGAAGTGTGGCTTTGGCAAAGTCTGTCGTCACAGAGGTTTGGCACAACCAGGGTTCTCCTGGAGAACCGAGGGGTCCAGGCACCTAGCGCTAGGAATTTTCAAAACAGACAGAGAGCACTTGACCGAGCAGTGGGTGGGGAGGGTATTCGCAATTCCTGCCAGTCGAACAGAAATGGAAGTCCCGCAGGGTCCACTGTGGGCCAACAGACATGGGAGCCTTTAGGGCCCACTGTTGCCAGACAGACGTGGAAGTCCTGGGGAGTGGGAACCCTACAGAGTCCGCTGTAGGCTAGCAGACGTGGGAGCCTCTGAGGTCCGCTGCTGCCCGACAGACGTGGGAGCCCCTAGGGTCCGTGAGAGATGGAACAGAAGAGGGAGCCTTTAGGGTCTGCTGTGGCCATGAAGGCTGAAGCGGGGTGCACTCCCCCTTGCCGAGGGGCCAGAGGGGCTGGATCCTGAGGTCAGTTCCCTCCGGTGATCCCTGGCAAGTTTTAGGCTTCCT
>NW_007240066.1:0-685 GCF_000164805.1 Carlito syrichta
CTTGTTCCCCAGGGTGGACCCCTTGCTTTGACCAGGAGCCTCCTCGGGGAAGGTGATGGCTTGACTATCAAAACTTCTGGTGAACGGGGATGGCTGGGCAACTCACACTTGTCTCCTCAGCACTCAGGAAGGCTAAGACTGGAAGAAGGCTGGAGCCTTGGAGTTCAAGACCAAGCTGGACACCATTGCAAGCCCCTACCTCGACCTCAAGTAAAATCCTAAAAACCTTGTGTGAGGGCAGGTCTTGGTGGGAGGTTCACCTCTGACCAAGAGTTAAAGACCAGGCTGGAAGACCAATGGAAATCCTGTGACCGCAGGAGTTTGGAAGGCCCAGTCCGAGAGGATGGCGACAGTTGGGTGATTTGAGAGCAGCCTGGGCAACATAGTGAAGAAAGAAAAGAGAGAGAGAGAGAGAGAGAGAGAGAGAGGAAAGAGAGAGAAGGAAAGAAAGAAAGAAAGAAAGAAAGAAAGAAAGAAAGAAAGAAAGAAAGAAAGAAAGAAAGAAAGAAAGAAAGAAAAGAAAGAAAGAAAGAAAGAAAGAAATGCATTCTCTCGCAAACCTTCTGCCTTCAGCCCAACTCCCCTGGTCCCCACATGTAAGGGTCCCCAAAGTTCGGCACCTTCCAGCCCCAATCCCCACCCATTGCTGCTTCTGCTTTGGTGCATGAGTTCCTGAGGCTCCCTG
>NW_007240067.1:0-460 GCF_000164805.1 Carlito syrichta
GGCAGTGGTCCACTGAAGCCTGGGGATTCAAGACCAGTCTGAGCCATGTAGTGAGACCTCGTCACTCCGGGATTGTTAACACAGTAGTGGTGCATGGTAGTGACTGTGACCCCGGCTACATGGGATGCGGTGGCATTCGTCCTGGGGGATTTTTTTGCATCATGCCCACAGACAGAATGTGCGAGACCTGGCTGGGCACCTTTGCTAATGGCCGTCAGACCCACACCCTATGAGGCCAAGGCAAAGGACAGTCTGAGACCAGGGGTTGGAGACCAGCCTGGGCAAAGTGGAAAGACCTTGTCTCGGCAAGAGGTCTCCAAAATTGAGTCAGACGTGGTGGTCCCTAGACTCCCAGATGCTCAGTGGCCAAAGCAGGAAGACTGCCTGAGACCCAGAGGTTGAGGTGCTGGGAACCATACTCATGCTGGCATGCCCTAGCTAGGGCAATGGAGACTCCAGC
>NW_007240068.1:0-591 GCF_000164805.1 Carlito syrichta
CCTAGGTAAGTCAGCTGGCTAGCCAGCTGGCTAGAATAAGTAGCCAACCAGTTAAGTCAGCTGTCTAACCAACTGACTAGCTGTTTTAGTCAGCTAGTTAAGTCAGCTGGCAAACAGCTAGCTAGCAAGTTAAGTCAGTTTGTTAAGTCAGCTGGCACCCAGCTTTCTAGCTAGTTAATTCAGCTCATTGTGGCAGTTGGCTATCCAGCTTGTTAGCTAGTTAAAAAACTAGCTAAGTCAGATGGTTAGCCCTCCGACTAGATAGTTATTCCAGCTAGTTAAGTCAGCTGGCTAGCCAGAAAGCTAGCTATATTAGTCATCTAATTATGGCACATATGTAGCTACATAAACCAGCTAGATAAGCCAACTGGTCAGCTAGGTAGCTAGCTGCTTAAGTCAGCAATTCAATCAGCTTGCTAGCTAGGTAAGACAGCGAGTTAAGTCAGATGGATAGCCAGCTGCCTAGCTGGGTTGCTACCTAGTTAAATCAGTTGCCTAGCCAGTTAGATAGCTAGTTAAGAAACCTAGATAAGTCAGCTAACTAGTCAACTGGTTACCTAGGTACCTAGGTAGATAAGTCAGCTGGAAAGC
>NW_007240069.1:0-2154 GCF_000164805.1 Carlito syrichta
CTAGCTAGTTAAGTGAGTAAGTCAGCTTGCTAGTCAGCTGTCTAGCAGGATAGCTAGCTAGATAAATCTGCTGGCTAGCCAGCTGGTTGCTTCTTTACATCAGCTAGTTAAGTCAGTGGCAAGCCAGCGTTATACATTGGTAGCTAGCTAGTTAAATAAGCTGTCTAGCCACCTGGCTAACTAGTGATGTCAGCTACTTAAGTCAGATGGTTAGCCAACTGGCTAATGAGTTAAGTCACCTAGTGGAGTCAGCTGACTAGCCAGTTGCTTAGGTGGCTAAGTCAGCTAGTTAATTGAAATGGCTAGCCATCTGCCTAGCTAGGTACCCAGCTACTTAAGTCAGCTGGCTAGCCCGCTATCTAGCTTGTTATATCAGCTAGTTAAGTCAACTGGCTAGCCCCCTGGTTAGGTAGGTAGCTAACTAATTAAGTCATCTGGCTAACCCACTGTCTAGCTAGTTAAGTCAGCTAGTTAAGAGAGCTGGCTAGCCTGCAGGCTAGATTGGTGGCTAGCTAGTTAAGCCAGCTGGATAGTCAGATGGCTATCTACTTAAGTCAGCTCATTAAGTCAGCTGGTTCACTGGCTGGCTAGCTAGGTGGCTGCCAAGTTAAGACGGCTGGTTAACAGGCTGGTCAGTTATGTGGCCATCTAGTTAAGGGGTTAGCTAGCCGGCTGACCAGCAGGGTTTCTTGCTAGTTAAGCTGGCAGGCTATCAGATTGTCCAGCCAGCTGGTTGGCTATTTAATTCAGCTAGGTAAACAACTGGCCAGCCCTCTAACTACCTGGTTGGCTGCCTATCCAACTAGCCAGCCAAGTAGCTAGCTAGTTAAGACAGCTGAATAGCCATCTAGCCAAACAGGTAGCTAGCTAATTTAGTCAGTTAGCTAGACAGCTAGCCTGCCAATTAGCTAGTCAGCTGTCAAGTCAGTTACCTATTCAGCTAGCTAAGTCAGCTAGGTAGACAGTTTGCTTATCAAGTAGCTATTTTAGTCAACAAGCAAGTAAGCTAACTGATCAGCTGGATAGTTAAGTCAGCTAGCCAGCTAACTAGTCAGTTAGCTAGCTAATTAAGTCAGCTATATAGACAGCTAGGTATCTTCTTTTCTAGCTAGTTATGTCAGTTACATAGCCAGCTAGCTTGTCAGCTATCTAGTTAAGTCAGCTGGCAAATCAGCTACTTATTTAGCTAATAAGTGGGCTAGCAACTCAGCAAGATGGTCAGGTAATTATTGGCCTCTCTTGATTTCCATCAGTTTAACTAGTCTGTTCACTCACATGCTAACCAGTCAGCAAACTAGTCGGCTCACTTGCCAGCCAAAAGTTCAAGTAACTCATCGACTTACTCGCAGGCCAACAGGACAGCTAACTAGTCGGTTTGCATGCCAGCCAATTGTTAATTCAGCATGCCAATGGCTCTCTCACTGACTGACTAGTTAAGGCATCTCACCCATCGGCTCACTCGACGGCCAACTAGTTAATTCTGCTCACAAGTGTGCTCATTGAAGGGTGACTAGTCAAGTCTTCTGACTGGTTGCCTCACTCACCAGCCAACTAAAGTCAGCTGACCATTCAGCTCATTCAATTGTAGGTTAGTTAAGTCAGCTGACCAGTTGGCTCACTTGCTGGCTGACTACTTATGTCAGCTTACCAGTCGGCTCAATCACTGGTTGACTTGTTAAGTCAACTGACCAGTTGACTCTCTCACACCCCAACTAGTTAAGTCCACTCACCTGTTGGCTCACGCAATGGCCGACTAGTTAAGTCAGGAAATCTGTCCGCCAACTAGCCGTCCAAATAGTAAAGTGAGCTAAAAAATCGTCCGACTAGTCGACAAACTTGTCAGCAGACAAGTTACCACAGCTAACTAGTTGGCTGAGTAATTAGGTCAGTTAACTTCTCGGCCAACTAGTCAGTCAACTAGTTAGCTCAGCAAAAGAGCAGAAAAGTATTTACAATTGCTAACTAGAGGGCCAACTCGTCAGTCAACTTGTTAACCCAGCTAACTAGTCGATCGACTAGTCGGCCGACTTGTTAAGCCAGCTAACAAGTCTGCTGAGTAGGCAACCAACGTGTTAAACAATCTATGTAGTCGGCTGACTCGTGAGCCCACAAGTTAATTCACCTAGCTAATGTGTTAACCAACTAGTTAAGTCA
>NW_007240070.1:0-773 GCF_000164805.1 Carlito syrichta
GAGGGGAGAGAATGGCGCAGATAGTGGGTTGAGGAGGGGAGTGGAGAGATAGAGGAGTAAAGGGGGAAACAAACGAGTGTGCCAACAAATAGAGAGAGAGGCCTATACTGAAACAGATAAAAACAATAGACCACAGCTACAGTTGAACCAACTGTCATACAAACAAAAATAAAACATATAGTGATGCTAACATACCAGCTATCCAACCACCTTATTAGTGTGCTGTTCCTCTATACAAAGACATGGTTTACAGACAGAATAAAAGAGAAGAAAAGGAAAAGGAAAAGAGAAAAAAGGGAACAATAGAGTAGGAATAGAATTAAGTCATTAAACTAATAGAATCAATGAAGCACACTCTGTGACATTTCGTTTAGGTCCAATGTCCTTTCAGGTCTGATTTCTAGTTTTCTTTTAAAGCTGGTAAATTAGTTTGCAGTTAGGGTCCATTCCCCTGATCTGCTGTGAAGGACAGTTCAGAATAACCTCGGTTCAGAAGTTTGGTCTATGTCTTTATCAAGCTTGTTTTCCCCCGTTTCGGTGTTGTTACCTTGAATCGCCAGCAGGTGGTGCTATCTCATCTGCTCGCCCCAGAGGGGGTGGGGCCGGACAGGAACAAGATGGCTGCCTGCCTCCAAGCAGGCAACAGGATCCCCACGCCAGGCGGACAGGACAGTCTCGGATGCAGGAGTGGTGGTAGCGATCCCAGCAGATCTTCCCTGAAGCGGTTTGGTGTGGATCTCCTCCGGCCGGGTTGTGATGAGCTACCTGTGCCA
>NW_007240071.1:0-786 GCF_000164805.1 Carlito syrichta
CCTGAATAACAGAATTAAAGAAGACGGTTACGTGGAGGGAAGGAAAAAGTAAGGAGGGGGGAAAAACCGCACAAATGAAGAAAAACCAAAAGAAGAATATAGGTCTTACACAGACCCCTGGGAGATCAGACAATGAGAAAACAGATTCTGGAACACAGACAATGAAGAGTCCCCAGAATGACTGGCTACATGCAACAAACCCAGACATCAAGACATTAATGGAGAGAATTAAAAAAATTGAGGAGAGACAAGAGGAAAATAGGAAGGAGTTGTTGTCAGAAATGACAGCAGTAAAGAATACTGTGATGGAAATGAACAACAGACTAATAAGCATGGAAAGCAGAATCAGCCAAGCCGAAGAAAGAATCTCAGAGCTTGAAGACCAAAACACAGAACTAACCCAAACTGTCAAAAGCATAGAAAAGAAGCTCAAAAAGACAGAACAAAACCTGCAAGAGATGAATGATCACTTCAAGAGACCAAACCTAAGAATAATTGGGCTTCCTGAGGCAGAAAGAGAAACCGAAGCCACACTGGAACAAACATTTCATGAAATCATTCAAGAAAACTTCCCTCATCTCATTAAGGATGAAAAAATTCAAACACAAGAGATTCAGAGAACCCCTGCAAGACAACAAACGAGAAGACCAACTCCCAGACACATAATAATTCGCCTAAACAAAGTAACTATGAAAGGAAAAATCCTAAAGGCAGCAAGAGAAAAAGGCCAGACTACCTACCAGGGAAAATCAATTAGAATAGCAGCAGATTTATCAACAGAAACCG
>NW_007240072.1:0-976 GCF_000164805.1 Carlito syrichta
CAAGGTACACCAGTGTGTGTCTGTGAATGTTTTTGTAACTTTGGTACTAAAGAGACTGAAAACAAAATTGAATGATTTAAATTTCTTCCGTCGCATTTACTTTACCAAATGAGGCAAAGTAAAAAATGAGTCGATAATACATGTTACATTTGAAGAAGACATATATAGAGCACTCCAACTGATCCTAAAAGCATCCTTTATTCTGTGCACTGTTTTCATGGCCTGGAAGATTTGTGCGTCCACATTCTCATGGAATTTGGTGAATGTCTTTGACATCCAGTCTTGTGTCTGTCATCAGGAACAGGTCATTTTCGATGGGTTCTATTGCTTGGAATCTGGAAATCCCTTTCTTTAGGTGTTAACTCATTAAGTCTTTGGGGATTGCCATTTTTTTCACTTTGTTTTTGTTTGTTTTCTGTGAAGACAGACTTCTCTTTTTATTTTTTGTTTTGTTATCTTTTATTAGATAAAGTTGCTTCTGTTGGGGTGGGAGTTTTTGTTGTTTTTATACCTGACCTTCCTCCTCTGGTCCACTTTTGGGAGAGACAATAATGCCAGGAAGACTGGTGAACTGGGGAATAACCATATGGCACTGCTTCACTAATGCAGTGTGGAAGGGACAGAGCAGGTCCTTTCCTGTAGGTCAGAGTTTGTTCCCTCCTGGTACTGGCAACAGGGGCCCTGGGTCTCTGGGAGCTCTGGTGACCTCCTCCTAAGCCTCCTCCTTTGTGACTCATCAGCAGGATTGGCAAGCAACCAGACTCTACTATGCCACAGGTGCTCTTGGAGACATGGAGTGGCTTTCTTTCATCTTGGTGGAACTGCCCCCTTCACTGAAGTGTGGAAGGGAAGCAGCTATCTGAAAGTTGGTATTCTCCCTCAGTCCTCAAATGGGCATGTTCAATACCACCACACTGCACAGAGGTGCTCTGCCTCCTGGTTTCCATGCTGCTCTGTAGGAAGGGTTATCACAGTG
>NW_007240073.1:0-792 GCF_000164805.1 Carlito syrichta
CTCAGAGTTTGTTCCCTCCTGGTACTGGCAACAGGGGCCCTGGGTCTCTGGGAGCTCTGGTGACCTCCTCCTAAGCCTCCTCCTTTGTGACTCATCAGCAGGATTGGCAAGCAACTAGAATCTACTATGCCACAGGTGCTCTTGGAGACATGGAGTGGCTTTCTTTCATCTTGGTGGAACTGCCCCCTTCACTGAAGTGTGGAAGGGAAGCAGCTATCTGAAAGTTGGTATTCTCCCTCAGTCCTCAGATGGGCATGTTCAATACCACCACACTGCACAGAGGTGCTCTGCCTCCTGGTTTCCATGCTGCTCTGTAGGAAGGGTTATCACAGTGATGGTGGGCTCTTGAGAGCAAGTCACATCTGTAACCCTGACCTAGGGCTGCAACAGATGTTGATATCACAGAAATATTTATAAAGTGGGTGTACAGCACCTGCTGGAATCTGGAGAGGCAGGGAGCAGGAAGAGCGAATGCAATGCAGACCACCCCCAAAGTGATTTTCCCACTGAACCTCTTAATAGGGAAGAAGAAGGGCACTGGGTTCAGCGGTCCTCAGGACCTGGGATTCCCTGGTCTTCATGTGGATAACTGCCAGTGCCTCTGTCCTGATTCATGACAGCACCCGGCACCTTGCTGGATGTGTGAGCAGTGCAGGTAGAATGCCGGGGCTGTCTCTCCTTGATCGGGGCTGCAGAGGCTTGCATGTGATGCCTAAAGAAGAAAAGCTGTCACTTTCACTCATACCTTCCTTCTCCATGAGTGCTCTCCTGGGCCCCTTCTAGTAGTGTCAA
>NW_007240074.1:0-812 GCF_000164805.1 Carlito syrichta
GACTGTATTTGGGTTCCCAACCTCTGGGGAATATTTGTAAAAAAGGATTTGACAAAATACTAATATCTAGAATCTACAAGGACTCAATCAACCGAGAAGAAAAAACAACCCTATTAAAAAAGTGGGCTAAAAGCATAAACAGAAAACATGAGTTGTTACCAAATACGTTTTAGTTGCCCATATTACTAATTATCAGAGAAATTAAAGTTAGAGCCACGATAAGATATCATCTTACACCTTTCAGAATGGCTGAAATTTAAATGTAATAAGTAAAAGACGTTGGTGAGAATTCAGAGACAAGGGAATTCTTATACACTGCTGGTAATATAGGTCATTTCAACCTCTGAGGAAAACAGTACGGAGTTTTTCCAAGAATGAAAAATAGAAATACCATTCAATCCGGCAATTGCAATACTGGTCTCCAATTCAAAATGAAAGAAAGTATTGTATGAAAAAGATGCCTGGAAGTGGGAGGACCATGATGGCCTACTGAAGACATTGCACATTTGCCATTCTCAGCAAAGAAATGTATATGGAGAAGCAGACACAGAGCTTTCAGGGTTGACCTGAAAACACAAGCAGAGGTTTATTGGACAGTCCCATGGGAATATGTTCTCATCCAAGTGCTTGACACTACTAGAAGGGGCCCAGGAGAGCACTCATGGAGAAAGAAGGTATGAGTGAAAGTGACAACTTTTCTTCTTTAGGCATCACATGCAAGCCTCTGCAGCCCCGATCAAGGAGAGACAGCCCCGGGCCTTCTACCTGCACTGCTCACACATCCAGCAAGGTGCCGGGTGCTGTCATGAATC
>NW_007240075.1:0-866 GCF_000164805.1 Carlito syrichta
GATTTTGTTTATATGAGCCACTTTTTAATTCAGATATTCCATATTTTAGTGTTACTTTGTTGAGTGTCTAGGTTCTAATACCTTTCTTTTAAGAATGTTTAGCTTTTTTAAAGCTAATTTCAAATTAGTCTAATCCTTTTTAGCACTCTTTAAAATTTTTTTATATGACTACTCTTTGATGACCTTCTATTTGCAAATAATTTGTCCTTCAGACTTCTCCGTTGTATGTCCTAGATGAACACAAAGGAGTCTTTTTTTTTTTTTTTGCTTTTCAAAGTTCAAAATATTCTTAACCATTTTTCTAACCCTCTGTGAGCGATGGGAGTTCTTAATCTTACAACTCGTGTTTTATTCTTTATAACTTTTGTACTTTTACTTTACACAAGAGGGGCCAAACATCTAGACTAGCCTAAAGGAGACACCTATTCAGATTTATGGATTTTTGTGTTTGGGAGTTTTTGCATAACTTTTCTTTTTTATAAAACTCTGCTCCACAACTTGAAACCGCCTCCTTTGATTTCCACTTCAACTCAGTGAGACTTCCCAGACTGTATTTGGGTTCCCAACCTCTGGGGAATATTTGTAAACTATGCATTTGACAAAATACTAATATCTAGAATCTACAAGGACTCAATCAACCGAGAAGAAAAAACAACCCTATTAAAAAAGTGGGCTAAAAGCATAAACAGAAAACATGAGTTGTTACCAAATACGTTTTAGTTGCTCATATTACTAATTATCAGAGAAATTCAAGTTAGAGCCACGATAAGATATCATCTTACACCTTTCAGAATGGCTGAAATTTAAATGTAATAAGTAAAAGACGTTGGTGAGAATTCAGAGACAAGGGAATTCTTATACACTGC
>NW_007240076.1:0-706 GCF_000164805.1 Carlito syrichta
GATGTCTTAATTAGGTAGCCAGCTGGCTAGTCAACTGACTTAACTAGCTCACTACCTAGCTAGCAAGCTGGTTACCCAGCTGCCTCATAAAACTGACTTAAATAGCTGACCCGCTTGATAGTCAGCTGAATTAACTATCTTGCTATAAAGCTAGCCAGGTGACTAGACAGCTGATTTAACTACTTGACTTAAGTAGCTAGTCAGCTTTCTAGCCAGTTCACTTAATTAGCAAGCTACCTAGCCAGCCAGCTGGCTAGCCAACTGACTTAAATAGGTGACTTAAATTGCTAGGCAGCATGCTAGACAGCTGAATTAAATATCTAGCTACCTAGCTAGCCAGGTGGCTTGCCAGCTGACTTAATTAGAGTGACTTAACTAGCTAGACAGCTGGCTAGCAGGCTGACCGAACTGTATAGCTACCTAGCTAGCCAGCTGGATAACCAGCTGACTCAACTAGCTAGCTATCTATGTAGCCCGTTGGCTTCCCAGCTGATTACCTAACTAACTACCTAGATAGCCAGCGAGATAGTCAGCTGGCTAGCTAGCTATCTTAACTTGCTGACTGAACTAGCTAGCAAGGTAACTTAATTAGCTGACTTAACCAGCTATCTATCTAGCTATCCAGCTGGCTTAACTAGCTGCCAGATGGCTAGCCATCTGACTTAACTAGCTTTTTAACTACATAACCAGTTGGATTGCCAACTGA
>NW_007240077.1:0-714 GCF_000164805.1 Carlito syrichta
ATAGCTAACTTAACTAGCTAGGTACCTAGCAAGCCAGTTGACTTAACTAGTAGATACAAATTGCTAGCTACCTAGCTAGCTATCATATAGCAAGCTGACTTAACTAGCTGACTTTACTAGTTAGCCAACTGGCATATCATTGTGACTTAACTAGCTATCTGCCTAGCTACCCAGCTGACTTAACTAGGTGAAATAACTAGCGAGCCAGATGGCTACACATCTCATGTAACAAGTTTTTTACCTAGATAGCCAGCTGGCTAGACAATTGTCTAACGAGCTGACTTATTTAACTAGCCAGCTGATTAGCAAGCTGACTAAACTAGCTGATTAAACTACCTGGCGAGCTGTCTAGCCGGGTTAATTTATTGCCTAGCTAACTAGCTAGCCAGTAGCCTAGCCAACTGACTTAACTAGCTGACTTAACAAAGTAGCTAGCTGGCTAGCCAGCAGACTTAACTAGCTACCTACCTAGCTAGACAGCTATATAGGCAGCAGACTTAACTAACTGACATAAATAGATAGACTGATGGCTAGGCAGCTGACTTAACTCGCCACTTACCTACACTACCCACTGGCTTGCCAGCTGATTTAACTACCTCTCTACCTAGCTAAACTGCTGGCCAGCGAGCTGACTTCGCTAGGTGATTTAACTTGCTTGCAAGCTAGCTAGCCAGCTGTTTTACTAGTTAGCTACCCTGCTAGGCAGCTGGTTTG
>NW_007240077.1:1734-6415 GCF_000164805.1 Carlito syrichta
CCAGCTATCTATCTAGCTATCCAGCTGGCTTAACTAGCTGAAATGACTAGCTGCCAGATGGCTAGCCATCTGACTTAACTAGCTTTTTAACTACATAACCAGTTGGATTGCCAACTGACATAATGTGCTGAGTTAACTAGCTAGGTTGCTGGTTGCCAGCTGACTTAACTAGCTGGCTACCTACCATCCAGATGTGTAGCCTGCTAACTTACTTAAGTGACTTAAGCTAGCAAGTTGGCTAGCAAGCTCACATAACTAGTTAGCTACCTACCTAACCAGCAGGCCAGCCAGCAGAATTAACCAGGTGTATTGAACAGCTAGCCTGCTGGCTAGCAAGCTGACTTATCCAGCTATCTACATACATAGTCAGCTGGCTAGACAACTGATTAAACTAACTGACTTAAACAGCTAACCATTTGGCTAGCTAGCTGATGTAACTCACAAACATCACTAGCTAGCCAGGAAGCTATGTAGCTGACTTAACTATCTAGTTACCTACCTTTCCAGTTGGTTTGCCAGTTCTAGTAACTAGCTGAATTAACCAGCTAACCAGCTAGCTAGCCAACTGATTTAACTAGCTCATTACTTAGCTAGCCTGTTGCCTTAGATTGTTAACTAACTAGCTAGCTACCTAGCTATCAAGCTGACTTAAATACTTAGCTGGCTAGCAAGCTAGCTGACTTAACCAGCTAGCTGACTAGTTAGCTTATGCGTTATCTAACATGCTAGCTAGGTGACTTAATCATCTGACTTAACTCAGCTAACAGACTAGCTGGCTGACACAACCAGCTGACGTAACACGTTAGCTAACTAGTTAGCAATCTGGTTCATTCAGCTGACTTAACTCATTAGCTCACTTGCTAGCTAGCCTACTGAACAAACTGTCAACCCGTTTGCTAACTAGCTAGCTAACTGACTCAACCAGCTGATTCAATCCGTTAGTTTACTAGCTAACTCCCTGACTCAACCTGCTGATGGAATCCATTAGCTCACTAGCTAGCTAACTGTATTAACCAGCTGACTAATTTAGAAAGCTGACTCAGCCGGGCTTGGTGGCTCTGCCTGTAATCCCATGCCTTTAGGAGGCTGTGATGAGTGGATTGCCTGAGCCCGCGGGTTCAAGACCCGCCTGGGCAGCAAGACTTCATCTCTACAATAAATAAAAAAATCAGCCAGGCATGGTAGGTCATGCCTGTAATTCCAGCTACTCAGAAGGCTGAGGCAGAAGGATCGCCGGAGCCCAGCTGGTTGAGGCTGCGGTGGCCGGGAGTGGCCACTGTACTCCAGTCTGGGTGACAGAGTGAGACACCAACTCAAAAAAAAAATAACTGACTTAACTAGATGATTAAACTAGATGATTTAACTATTTAGCTGGCTGGTTTAAGTGAATGACTTAACTTGTTAGCTACCTGACTTAACTACCTGAATGAAATAGTTAACTAAATATTTAACCAGCTGAATAACTAGCTGATTTAATAATTAGTTAACTAGTTAGGTAACAGGCTTAAGTAGCTGACTTAAATACTTAGCTAACTAGTGAGCTAGCAGACTAATCTAGCTAGCTATTTTGCTACCTGACTTAGCTAGCTGACTTACCTACTTGGATAAGGAGATTTCTAGCTGACTTAATGAGTTGGTTAACGAGTTAGCCAACTGTTTTAACCTGTTGGGAAACGAGCTAACTAGCTGGCTTGACTAGTTGGTTACCGAGTTAGCTAGGTGACATAACTTTTTAGCTGACGAGTCAGGTGACTAAGCTCATTTAACACATTGGGTGACTACTTGGATGACATGTTAGCTGGCTTAACAATGTGGCCTACTAGTTGGACGACTAGTTAGCTGGCTCAACCTGTTGACTGATGAGCTGACCCACTAGTTAGCTCGGTTAACTAGTTGTTTGCTGGTTTGCTGACATAAGTAGTCAGCCGACTAGTTAGCTGGCCTAACTAGTCATCTGACTTGTTAGCTGAGCTAACTTGTCAGGTGACAAGTTGGCGGACTACTCGACCTATTTGTTGGCTGACTTAATTAGTCGGCCGACTGGTAAGCCGACCAGTTACCTGACTTAACAAGTCAGCCAGAGAGTGAGCCGACAGGTGAGCTGACTTAACGAGTCAACTGGTCAGTGATCCCACTGAACATCTGACTTAACTAGTCGGCCGGTGATTGAGCCAGCTTGTCAGCTTAATAACTAGTCGGCATGGAAGTAAGCTGACTGCTGAGCTTATTTAACTAGTTGCCTGGTGAGTGAGCTGAATGGTCAGCCAAATTTAGTCAGCTGGTGAGTGAGTCAACTGGTAGGAAAAATTAAAAAGTCGCCCGTCGAGTAAGCCGACTGATGAGCCAACTTAAATAATTGGCTGACAGATGAGTCGACAGGTGAGCTGCCTTAACTAGTCAGCTGGTGAGCCAGCCAACAGATGAGCTGACTTAGCTAGTCGGCTGGTGAGCAAGGCAACTAGTTAGCTGTTCTGTTGGCTTGCGAGCAAGTCTATAAATTAGTTGACCTGTTGACTGGTGAGTGAGCCAATTAATTTTTGAACTGGTTGACAGACTAGTGAGCCGACTAGTTACCTGACCTGATGGAAAGTGAGTGAGTCCACCAATTAGCTGACCAGCTAGCTGAGTTGTTAGCCGAGTAGTTAGCAAAGTAACTAGCTGATTTGCTAGCTGATTTAACTAGATAACTGACAAGGTAGCAGGCTATCTAGCTGAAATAATTAGCTAGCAAACAAGCTATCTAGCTGTATACTCAGTTGCCTTAACTAGTTAGATAACTTGGCTAGTTAACTGGCTAGCTGACTTAACTAGCAAGCTGACTGGCTAGCAGACTAGCTAGCTGACTTAACTAGCTAGCTGGCTAGTTAGCTGACTTAACTAGATGAGTTGGTAGTTGGCTGGCTAGCTGACTAGCCAGCTGACTTAATTAGCTAGTTACCTGGTGGGCTAGATGAATAGCTAGCTGGATTAACTAGATAGCTACCTGGCAGGCAAGCTGGCTTGTCAGTTGGCTAGCTATCTAGTGGGCAAGCCAGTTGGCTAGCCAGCCAACATAAATAGGCAGCTGGCTGACTGGACAGTTGGATAGCCAGCCGGCTTAACTAGCCAGCCACCCTGTTGGACAGCCAGCTAGTCAGTCAGTTTAACTAGCTGGGTGCCTACCTGATCAGCCTGCTAATCAGCCAGCTTAAAGTTCCAGACACATAGCTAGCCAGCCAGCTAACCAGCTGACTTAACTGACTTAACTAGATAGAAATCCGGATAGCCAACTGGTTTAACTTGCTAGCCACCTACCTGGACAACTGGCTAAAAAGCTCACTTAACTTGCTGACTTAACTAGCCAGCCAGCCAGTATGCCAGCTGACTTAATTAGCTAGTTACCTACCTAGCCAGGTGGCTAGCCAGCTGAATATTCTAGCTGACTTATACATCTAGCCAGCTGACTGGCAAGCTGACTTAGCTAGCTAACTACCTAGCTAGCCAATAGAAAACCACTTGAATTAACTAACAGAATTAACCATCTAGACAGCTGGCTAGCCTGCTGTCTCAACTAGGTGACTGAACTCGTTAGCCAGCTGGCTAGCCAGCTGATTTATCTGGCTGACATCACTAGCTAACCAGGTGGCTAGCCAGCTGACTTAACTAGTTAACTACATAGGTATTCCACATGCTTTCCAACTGACTTAACTATCTAGCTACCTAGGTATCCAGCTGGCTTAACTAGGTGACCTAACTAGCTATCCAGCTGGCTAGTCAGCTGAATTAATGAGTTAGCTACCCAGCTAGGCAGCTGGCTAGCCAGTTTACTTAATTAGCTGACTTAACTAGTTAACCAGTTGACTTAATTCGCTGATATAACTAGCTAGTCAGCTGACATAACTAGCTGACTTAACTATATTGCTACCTAGCTAGCCTGCTGATTTAACTAGCTGACTTAACTAGCTAGCAACCTAGCTAGACAGCTGGCTGGCCAGCAGACTTAACTAGCTGATTTAAACAGCTAGCCTGCTGGCTAGCCAGCTAACTTAACTAACTGACTTAATTAGCTAGCCAGCTAGCTGGCCAGCTGAATTAACTAGCTGACTTAAACAGTTAACCAGCTGGCTAGCCAGCTGGCTAAACTAGCTAGCTATCTAGCTAGTCAGTTGGGAAGACAGCTGAATTAATTTCTTGACTTAACCAACTAGTCATCTTGCTAGCCAGCTGAGTTAACTAGTTCACTCAACCAGCTAGCCAACTGGGTAGCCAGTTGACTCAACTAGCTGACATAACTAGTTAGCCAGTTGTCAAGACTGCTGACTTAACTAGCCCTCTACCTAGATAGCTAGCTGGCTAGCCAGCTGACAACTTGCTGACTTAAATAGCTAGAATGCTGCCTAGTCAACTGACATAATTAGCATGCTAATTAGCTAGCCAGCTTTAAGTCAGTTGACTTAACTAGCTGACTTAAACAGTTGACCTGCTTGCTAGTCAGCTGAATTAACAAGGTTGACTTATAGCTAGCAGCTGGCTAGCAAACTGACTTAACTAGTCGACTTAACTAAGTAGCCAGCTGTCTAGCCAGCTAACGTAAGTAGACAACTACCTAGCTAGCCAACTGGGTAGCCAGCTGACTTAACTAGGGGTTTTAACTATATAGCTAGTGAGATAGAAAGTTGATTTAACTATCTAGCCACCTAAT
>NW_007240078.1:0-713 GCF_000164805.1 Carlito syrichta
CTAGCAGCTGGCTAGCAAACTGACTTAACTAGTCGACTTAACTAAGTAGCCAGCTGTCTAGCCAGCTAACATAAGTAGACAACTACCTAGCTAGCCAGCTGGGTAGCCAGCTGACTTAACTAGGGGTTTTAACTATATAACTAGTGAGATAGAAAGTTGATTTAACTATCTAGCTACCTAATTAGCCTGCTGTCTAGCCAGCTGTCTTAAATAGGTGACTTAACTACCTAGGAAGTTAGCTTGCTGACTGACCACCTGCCTAGGTACCTAGCTAGCCAGTTAGATAGCCAGCTGACAACTAGCTATCTACCTACATTGCCTGCTGGCTTGACAGCTGACTTATCTACTTAGCTACTTAGCTAACCAGCTGGCTATTGAGTTGAATTAACTAGGTTATTTAAATAAATCATTAACTGGCTAGTCAACTGACTTAACTAGCTAGCTATCCAGCTAGGCAGCTGGCTCACCAGTTGACTTAACTCACTGACTTAAATAGCTAGGAAGCTGGCTTAACTAGTAGACTTAACCAGCTAGCTACCAAGCTAGCCACCTGGCATAAATAGCTAGGTTAACTAGCTAGCTACCTAGTGAGCTATCTAGCTAGCCAGCCACCTAACTTAACTAGCTGTCATAACTAGCGAGCTAGCTGACATAACTAGCTGTCTTATATAGCTTGCTTCCTAGCTAGCCAGCTAACTTACTAGTTGAAATAA
>NW_007240079.1:0-371 GCF_000164805.1 Carlito syrichta
CCAACCATCTGACTTACCTAGCTGACTTAAGCTAACAAGCTGGCTAGCTAGCTGACTTAACTAGCTAGCTACCTACCTAGCCAGCAGGCTAGTCGTCTGACTTAACTAGGTGAATTGAACAGCTAGCCTGCTGGCTAGCAAGCTGATTTATTTAGCTACGTACCTACCTAGTAAGCTGACAAGAGAGCTGACTAAACTAACTGTCTTAATCAGCTAGCCAGTTGATAATCCAGCTGATTTAACTCACTGACATCACTCGCTAGTCATTTAGCTATCTTGCTGACTTAACTACTTAGGTACATACCTTGCCGGTTGGCTAGCCTGTTCTCTTAACTAGCTGAATTAACCAGATATCCAGCTGGCTAACCAAC
>NW_007240080.1:0-631 GCF_000164805.1 Carlito syrichta
CAGCAAGTTAACACAGCTGGCTAGCCAGCTGCCTAGCTGTGCAACTGGCTAATTAATTCAATGGTTATCCAGTTAGATAGCTAGTTAAGTAACCTTGTTAAGTCGGCTCACTAACAAGCTGTATAGCTAGGTAGTTAGGTAAAGTCAGCTGGCAAGACAGCAGGCTACGTACATAGTTAGCTAGGTAAGTCAGCTGGCTATCCAACTGTCTAGCTAGGTAGCTAGGCAGTTAATTCAGCCTGTTAGACAGCTGTCTACCTGTTTAAGTGAACTAGTTAAGTCAGATGTCTAGCCAGCTGGCTGGCTAGGTAGTAAGCTAATTAAGTCAACTGGCTAGCCAGCTGGCCAGCTTGTTAAGTCAACTAGATAATTCAGTTGGCTTCCCAGCTGGCTGGTTAGGTAGTAGCAAGTTAATTCAGCTGGCTAGTTAGCTTGCTAGCTGTTTAAGTCAGTTTGATAATTCAGCTGGCCATCCAGCTGGCTAGCTAATTAAGTCAGATAGTTATGTCAGCTTATGAGCCAGCTGACTAGCAACGTAGCTAGCTAGTTAACTCAGCTAGTTAACTCAGCTGGAGAACTAGGTAGCCAGCTTGTTATGTCGGCTAGTTAAATCAGCTGGATAGCTGGTTAA
>NW_007240081.1:0-831 GCF_000164805.1 Carlito syrichta
CATATACACACACTTGATGTTATATCCTTGTCTCAGAGGCGACCTTCTGAATAGGCCTTCATAGGCCTCAGCTGTGTGGTTACAGATGTTGGCTCCCAACAATATATCTTTCCCTCAACTGCATCGATGAGAAACTGAAGCTTAAGCACATGACAATGTATTCAAGATATATTACTAAGTCTGTTTTAAGAACACCACTTGTCTATTGACACTAATCTCATGTTGTTGATATTTTTTCACTCTGCCTGCTGAAAATAAATATTCATGTCTAAGAAATGAACACATATCTAATGAAAATACCTGTCTAAGAATGAAAGCAATTATACTAAGGTGATTCATTTGAGAGCACTGTCAAATGACTCAAGAAATAAACATGCTTGATTACCAAACAAAGCAGAGACAGTTCATAATCATAAAGAGCAACATATGCCAATTCTTTAAAAATACTTGCTTTAATTTATTAGTCTAAGAATAAACTCTGCATCGGTTTAAGGAAATATGAACATATTATTTCCACTTTTTCTTTTATAAAAAAATGGATTTAGAGAACATGCTAAAGTTATCCCTAGGAGAAAATTCTACCCACGCCATTTCCATAATTCTATCCATGTGTAATATATTTTCCCTTTCCATTTTAAATATATTAAATTTGAATCACGTTCACATCAGCTTTTATTTTCAAGGATACTCTTTATGTCTAAAGTAATTAATATATTTTCAAAGTATGTTCATTCTAATGTTTTTTTTTTCCTATTTGGAAATACTAATATTAAGCAGACGAAAACATAATTTATTTTTTTTCTTTGAAGTAGTGCTTAATGAGATGTTTTG
>NW_007240082.1:0-739 GCF_000164805.1 Carlito syrichta
TCCCCAAGAAAACTAAACACACACATACATGCCTAGCACAATGTGAATAGGGACAACGAGTAGAAAGACTGAAAGAAACAAAAGGGGGAGGGTTAACATGGAAATCTCACACATCTATTTACATATCCCTGAAACTATTAAGAATGATTATGAAAAAGACTCAGAAGAACGAAAGAACAAAAACCAGCAACAACGTCAAAAGATAAACATTCAATCACTCACATACAAATAAACAGAAAATGACGAATAAAAGCAGAAAGAAACAAAAAAGAAAAGGAAAAGAAAAAAATTGGGGGGGGAAGATGCAGATCAAACCCTCACTAACACATTTATGCACAACGAAAAAATGTTTTTAAAAGAGATGAACTAACAAGAAGAGTTAAATTTTTTAAATTAAAAAGTAATTGAAAATTTAAAAAGCAAAAACCAAACAACAACAACAAAAAAAACCCCTGCCCTCTTGTGGCAGGCGCTGTAATTTTTCCTCTAATCAAGTCTGTCCTGCAGAGCCACCTCTTTTTCACTCTTCTCAGGGAATAATGCAGGGAAGGACGAGGGACAGTGTAGGTGGGTGGGGCTGCAGGCCTCCCCTCCCACTCTCCTATGGTCAGGGAGATCTCTGGTGGGGAGGTACAGGACTGTCTCTTCCCCAGGTATGAACTCTTACTGGGGTGTCACAGTCAGACCTATCCTGGAATGGAGTTCTCCTATTGTGACTGATGTCCAGGCTCCACCTGTG
>NW_007240083.1:0-2825 GCF_000164805.1 Carlito syrichta
AATCAACATTGTGAAGATATCCATCCTACCTAGGGCAATCTACAGATTTAATGCAATACCCATCAAATTACCATCAACATTCTTCTCAGACCTAGAAAAAACAATACAGTACTTTATATGGAAACACAAATGACCAAGAATAGCTAGAACAATCCTCAGCAAAAAAACAAAAAACAAAAAAAAAAACAAAAAAAGAAAGCAGGCGGTATCACATTACCAGACTTCAAACTTTACTATAAAGCTAAAATAGTCAAAACAGCTTGGTATTGGTACAAAAACAGGCATATATACCAATGGATTAGAATTGAGATTCCAGGAGCTAAAGCTCAGTTTCTCTACAACTCATCTTCGACAAAGTCTCCACCACCTACCACTGGGGAGAGGAGAACCTATTCAGTAAATGTTGCTGGGAAACCTGGATAATCACATGCAGAAGACTCAAACAAAACTCCTATCTGTCCCCATACACAAAAATTAAATCTAAATGGATCAGAGGCGCAAATGTACAACCTCAACCATAAGAACCTTAGAAAATGCAGAAAATACCCTTATGGAAATTGGAACTGGCTTTCAATTCCTGAATGAAATCCGAAACCCACAGGCCATAGGAGATAAGATAGACAAGTGGGACCTCATTAAACTGACAAGCTTATGCAAAGTCAAAGAAATCATCAAGAGAGCAGGGAGAGAGCCCACTGACTGTGAAAAAAGTATTTGCCAACTCCAGGTCTGACAAAGGGTTAACATCTTGGATCCACAAGGAACTCAAACGTGCTGAAAAGAAAAAAAAACAAACAACCCCATTTTAAAGTGGGCAAAAAATACGAACAGATACTTCTCAAAGGAAGACTTCTGAGCAGTCAACAGACACATTAAAAAATATCCAACCTCACTAATCATCAAGGAGATACAAATCAAAACCACACTGAGATACCACCTAACTCTAGTCAGAATGGCAATTATCAATAACTCAAAAAATAACAGTTGCTGGAAAGGGTGTGGTGAAAAGGGAACAATCCTACACTGTTTGTGGGAGTGCAAACTAGTGCAACCTCTATGGAGAAGAGTGTAACGATTCTTAAAAGCTCTAAATATCAACCTCCCATATGACCCAGCAATTCCCCTACTGGTAATATACCCTGAAGAACTCAAATCACTCTATAAAAAAGATACCTCCACGCATGTTTATCACAGCATTGCTCAAAATAGCAAGAACCTGGAGTCAACCATACTGGCCATCAAAAGAGGACTGGGTTAAAAAAACATGTTACATATACACGATGGAATGCTATGCAGCCAATAAAATAGAACAAAATCATGAACTTCATGGCAACCTGGATGGAACTAGAGTCTATAATACTGAGTGACCTCTCACAGAAAGAAAGATCTGAGTATCACATGTTCTCAATCATATAGCAGACCTTGAATATCCTTTGTAATACTTTAAGAAAAGGACTGACATTGGTGGGAAACTATGGTGGGAAGGGGAAGGGAGGTGGGATTTACACTTGTCAATATCTGTCTGGGGATGGGGAGACACCCCTTATCAACGAGGGTGCCTGAGCAAATCATATTTGTATACATAACCCTTAACTGTACCCCACAGTATCAAAATAAAAAATACTGATATATAAAAAATAAAATAAATAAATTATATTTTGAGCCTCCTCCCCCAAAAAAGCCACTTCTCCTGAACTCAAGTCTCTGTTTCCAACCTTAAATGTTGATTAGTGAGTTCTATTCTCACATGAGACACACCTTACTGATAAGTGGTACTCACTGAGAACAACTTAGGGGAAAACTTGTTACTGTGGACTAGTAACAGGGATCTCCTGTCACTGCAGCATCTCTTATGGAGGAGTGTCAGTCACTGGAAAAACCATCATGAAGGAGGGCCAGTCACTGGCACTCCCATCATTGAAGAAGGCCAATCACTGGGACACTCATCACAAAAGAGGGCTTGTCATTGGTACACTCATTTGGAGAAACCAATTACAAGGACATCCATCAAGGGTTTGGGGTTGGTCACTATGTACTAATTGTGGAGGTTAATCAGTAACTGGAGCATAAATATCCCAGAAGGCATAGTGGCTGTGGCTCCCATAATGAATGAAGACTAGTCACCGAGGAAGCCATTATGTAGGACACTCTGTCCTGGGACAGAGAATACCGAGGAAAGCTATTTAGTGGTGCATCGACCAGAAAGGTGTATCAGTCGCTGGTACATTTTTTTCAGAGAGGAGGGCTAGTCATTTAGGCATGCATTACAAAGGAGGGCTTGCCACTGGGATACCCATAACAGAGGAGGTTTGGTCAATGTGCACTCATAACAGAGGGTAAGCAGTCACTGGGACAGCCATTACAGGTGAAGAGTAATCACAGGGGCACTCAGCACAGAGTTGAGCCAGTAAACTGGTCACCCACCACAAAGGAGGACTAATAACTGAGGATCCCATTACAGAAGTGGGCCAGTCATGGGGGAACCCCTCACAGAGTTACAAGTCACTGGTGTCCCCAACACTTGGAAAGGCTAGTCACTCTGGCACCCATAACAGAGGAAGGCAAGGCACTGGGCGATCCATAATGGAGGAGGAGGGACAGTCATTAGGACAACTTTCACAAAGGAGGGCTAGTAAGTGGAGAAATCATTATGATGAAAGACCAGTGACTGGGCCATGTACCACAGAGGAAGCTTAGTCACTGGGGCACCCATTATGGGGGATGTCCAATAACTGCTGCACCAATCACAAAGGACAGTCTATCACTGCCACACCTATATCAAAGGAGCACCAGTCACCAGTTGCACTCATCACAAAAGAGGACTA
>NW_007240084.1:0-694 GCF_000164805.1 Carlito syrichta
GGTAGACACGGGGACCTTGCTAGGGCCAAAGGTACGATAGTAATCACTGAGACAGTCACCAACCCGTTTCCAGCATTTATGATCAATGGTGCCCTCTTGAGGGAACCAGGGACATACATCAGTCAAGAAATTGAGAAAACTGCGTAGATCTTTCTTTTTAGCCTTAATTCTGCGCATCTTGAGGGAATCCTTAAGTCCCCTAAGGAAGAGCTCGTGAGAGCTCAATTCCTGTCCCATGATAATCACCTACTCACCATTCCGATGTCCGCTGGGGCGGCTAGTCCAGCGACGATCAAGATCGAGTCTTATCCCGTGGATTGATCACCCACGGGCTCGAAGCGAGCTCAGGAGCTCAGGGTGTGCCCGGCCGGGGCGTCATCCGAGTAGGTGCCAGCAGCGCCGTTTCGTGCCTCGAGCCCCACGTCGGGTGCCAGGTGTCCCGACCAGCGGGACAAGTAAAACGTGGGCACGAGGAGGACTACCTGCTGCTGGTGAAAAGAGAGAGAGAGACCAAGAGAGAAAGAGACAGGAGACACGCAGAATGGAGGCAAGACAGTGTTCTGATCAAGCCTCAAAATTTTATTGTTAGGCGATTGCTTATATACATAGCAAAGAGGGGCGGGCTGAAATTGGGCGTGTGGTGGCTTATGATAGGAGGAAGAGTAGTGGTGGTATGAGGAGAGGAGGTGGGGAG
>NW_007240085.1:0-330 GCF_000164805.1 Carlito syrichta
GAGGAATGGAATGGACTGCAGTTTCATGGAGAGGAATGGAATGGAATGGAGTGTAAGGGAATGGACTGGAATGCAAAGGTGTGGAGTTGAGTGGAGTGGAATGGAATGGAATGAAATGGAGTGGAGTGGAGTGTAATGGAATGTAATGGATTAAAAAGCAATGGAATGGAGAAAAATGAAATGGAAAGTAATGTAGAGGAATGGAATACAATAGAATGGAATGGAATGCAATGGAATAGAGAGGAAACGACGGGGATGGACTGGAGTGGAATGCAAAGGAATGGAATGGAATGGAAAGGAATGAAATACAATGGAATGGAATGGAATGGA
>NW_007240086.1:0-1812 GCF_000164805.1 Carlito syrichta
AAAAACAGGAAAAACATTAAAAAGCATCAAAATTGTGATGAATTAAACTGTTGTAAGCAGTGGAAAAAGCATCTTGATAGGTGCATAGCATCAAATGAAGAATACTTTGAAGATGACTGAAGTTTAAATATGTAAGAATACACTTTTTAATAAGTAAATTCCAATTTGGGGGTCTACATTGTATGTTTTAGAATAATACTTTACTAGTTTTATCTGTTAATGAGTATTTAGCATTTATACTTTAACAAATCAAAAATTTTAGAATGTGTTTACATGGTTTTGTGTTGGAAATGTGTTTCTATTCAGCTACTGATATTAAAAATTATTTTATGCTTTGGGAGGCAGAGGTGAGGGGATCGCCTGAGCCAAGGGGTTCAAGACCAGCCCGAGCAACGTGGCGAGACCTCATCTCTACAGTAAATTTTAAAAAACAGCTGGGTATGGTGATGTGCACCCGTGATTCCAGCTACTTGGAAGGCTGAGGTGGAAGGATCCCCAGAGCCCAGCAGATTGAGACTACAGTGGCCCTGAGTATGCCATTGCACTCCAACCTGGGCAACAGGGTGATACTCCAACAAAAAAAAAAAATTTATGAATCCTAAGCATGCTTTTAAAAATAGCAATAATGTCAGCATTGTGCAAATTAATTACTAAAATGCTGTAATTGTCAATCAACAAAAGAAAAAATTTATACAATTTTTTTCTTTTTATTTCAGAACAAAAAAAGACTGTAAAATGAGACTATGCTTGCAAATAAAGCTACTGTGGTTCTCTTGTATGTCATTTAGCATTAAATTATAGTATCTCCTTGGAGAAATTTCTCAAATTTTAATATGCATAATAATCAACCAAAGGTTCTTATTGAAATATAAGTTCTAATTCAGGAGGTCTGGACAAGGGCCTGGGATTCTGCAAATTTTTACAAACTCCCAGGTGATGTAGATACTACTGGTTCAGGGATCACACTGTGAGTAGCAAAGTTCTTCTAGAGTCCATCACATTCCACAGAATGGGTTCAGTCATCTGCCATTGAGTATTAGAGACCAGGTGGGCTTGCATTAATGCCTGTGTTTTGACGGAATGGAGGGGTGTGCTGAGAGCAGTGGGGAAAGATAAGATGGGTGGGATGATCCTGGAATTAAAAGTTGGCAGGGAATTTGAATTGACATGAAAGAAAATAGAGTTATAGATTCTTATGAAAGGAGATCTAGGAAACACTCTGCATGTCTGAGAACATTTTCAGCAAATTCTTACTTCTAGTAAATGCCCCTGAAAGAACACAGATGTAGAGACAGAGCTCTATCCTGGGATTCCTTGCTGTTCTTCCACTCCCAAGAATGGAGTGCCTGGATTCATTGTTTGCTTTGCCATCTGCTCCTTCAGGATGCTTCCCATGACAGTGACAGCCTAGGTCAGGTGACCTTCTTGTGTGCCTGCACGATGTCCATGTTTCTCTTTGATGACTCTGATCTCACTGCATCATAACCATCTGTTTGCTCACCTGTATCTCCCTTTTAACCTGGAGTTCCCCAAGAGCTTGGGTTGCCCATGATTGTCTGCTGTATATATTGCACTTAGTGCAGTATCCAATCTTTGGTTACCACTGATCATTATGTATTTGGTCAGTAAATGAATGACACCTTGAGGAGATCTCTTAACCTCTCTGAATCCCTTTTTGGTGTTATGGTTAAATTAAGGATGGGCCGAAACAGAATGAATCGTACCTGTGCCCCTGTAACAGCCCACCTGGTTTTTCATTTTACTTTGACGTCTATGTTGAGACAGTGGATTTTAAAGTCTGCCCTGTACACC
>NW_007240087.1:0-1308 GCF_000164805.1 Carlito syrichta
AACCACCCCCACCCCCACCCCCACCCCCACCCCAGAAAGAAACCTAATCAGCTCTTTGTGACCCACCTTGGCAGCAATCATGTGACTAACCCATCCATCTGCCTGATATCCATCACCTGGCATCAGTACCTGCATTTGTCTGCCCCTTTGTGATGATGTGGAAGCAGACCACCACCCAATCACCTAATGATCTTTCCCCATCAAGGGGAATGGTTAAAAGGACTCAACCACGAGCAACCAGCAGCCATTGCCTTGCTAGACTCTGGGGTAGCCATGTGCTCTTTGAGCTATGGCTGTTGCCATGTTTCCAGGCTTTGGTCTGCTCCCACCTTGGGGAGGTAAATCTTGTTTACTTACTTTTAAATAAACTTTTCTTTCTTAACCTTTTTGTGTGTCACAATTCTTTGCAACTACTCGGATCTCTGGGATCCCAGTGAGTGCACTGCTGGCTTGTTGGCTCTGGAGGTGCTGCAGCCCTGTCTCCTGTGCCTCTCACCTCTCTATGCACCCTCACCCTATCCGTACCCTAACAGTTTGGATTGAAGATAAATTATTTTTTCTAGCAGACTTCCCTGAAGTGAGCACAGGCTTATGTCACTGCTCTAGGCATTTCAGGCTTGAATTCAAAATTAGAGTGATTTGTTTAAAAATATTTTACTCTAATTCAATGTAAATGAATAGAAAATCAGCATAATAAGAGCTGAGAGAAACAGTTTCCACAGTGTCACCTTTTTCAATAATCTCTTGTTTTTCAATTTCAATAGGTTCTTTGACAATGACCTCTACCTGATTTTCCCAATATTGCTAATTATTACAGTCATTACCAACTACCCTCATGGTTTTGGTATTTTGGGTTCTGATATGTGCTACTAAAAAGTCAGGTATTTTTATTGATATGACACCATTATTTTAGAAACCAAATAAATCTGAAAATTATTTGCATATTGATTGCATACATAAAAAGTTCTCTACTGTATTCAAATTTTGCATTAAAAATTAAAACTCCAGATTCCTCAAGAAGAGGAAGAAAATGACAATTGATACAGTAAAGTTTCATTTACAGTAATCATTCTAATCTGGTTCAAAGTCTTTCTGCACAAGAGCTATATACATCTGACAGTTTTGAAATTGAAACAGGTAACTCTGCTTGAAGGATCTAGAGATCCAAGATAAAACCACAGAAAAGACACAAATGAAACCAGAAAAAAATTTCTTTCAGACAAAGAAATACAACTCTCTCTGCAAAAGAGTGTACACGATATATATATATATATATATATATATATATATATATATATATATATATAT
>NW_007240088.1:0-968 GCF_000164805.1 Carlito syrichta
CCTTCATTCCTGGCATGCAAGGCTGGTTCAATATTCGTAAAACCATAAATGTA
Organism: Carlito syrichta; assembly: GCF_000164805.1. Classification (NCBI taxonomy): domain Eukaryota; kingdom Metazoa; phylum Chordata; class Mammalia; order Primates; family Tarsiidae; genus Carlito; species Carlito syrichta. The sequence continues at coordinate 54 of NW_007240088.1, forward strand.
ATTAAATACATCAACAGATGTCAAAACAAAAACCACATGATCATATCACTAGATGCAGAAAAAGCTTTTGATAAAATCCAGCACCCCTTCTTGATAAAAACCCTTGAACATCTAGGCATACGGGGAACATACCTCAAAATAGTAAAAGCCATCTACGAGAAACCCACAGCCAGCATACTCCTAAATGGACAAAAATTGGAACCAATTCCCCTGAAAACTGGAACTAGACAAGGATGCCCACTCTCTCCCCTCCTGTTCAACATAGTATTGGAAGTCCTGGCTAAAGCAATCAGAGAAGAGGAGGCAATCAGAGGTATTCAAATAGGAAAAGAGGAAGTCAAGTTATCTCTCTATGCAGATGACATGATGGTGTACCTTGAAAACCCAAGAGAATCTGTCAAAGGTCTCCTTACATTGATAAAAGCCTTTGGCAAAGTCTCAGGATACAAAATAAATGTACAAAAGACAATCGCATTTCTCTACACCAATAATAAACAAACAGAAACCCAAATAAAAAACACAGTTCCATTCACAATAGCCACAAAAAAAATGAAATACCTTGGCATCTTCCTGACCAGAGACGTGAAAGACCTTTACAATGAAAATTACAAAACACTGCTCAAAGAAATCAAAGCCGACATGAACAAGTGGAAAAATATCCCATGCTCATGGATCGGAAGAATCAACATTGTGAGATGTCCATCTTACCTAAGGCAATCTACAAATTCAATGCAATACCCATTAAATTACCAACAACATTCTTCTCAGACCTAGAAAAAACAACACAGGAATTCATATGGAAACACAAACATCCAAGAATAGCCAGAACAATCCTCAGCAAAAAAACAAAGCAGGTGGTATCACAATACCAGATTTCAAACTTTACTATAAAGCTACAATCATCAAAACAGCTTG
>NW_007240089.1:0-26372 GCF_000164805.1 Carlito syrichta
ATCCATCAACAAGAAGTATCTATCATAAATATATATGCACCCAACAGAGGTGCACCAACTTTCATAAAGCAACTTCTAGGAAAACTAAAGAAAGATATTGACTCTAACACCATCATAACTGGGGACTTTAATACCCCACTCACAACTCTAGACAGATCATCAGGACAAAAAAATCAGCAAGGAGATCTGGAACTTCAATGTGACTTGGGACCAAATGGACTTAATTGATACCTACAGAACACTCCATCCAAAGATCACAGAATACACATTCTACTCATCACCACATGACACATATTCTAAGATCGACCACATACTCGGCCATAAATCAAGCATAAGCAATTTTAAAAGAACTGAAATTCTACCATGCACCTTCTCGGACCACAGTGGAATAAAAATAAACATTGACACAAAGTCCCCCCAAAACCCACAAAGACATGGACACTAAACAGCATGATGCTAAACAACTCCTGGGTCAATGATGAAATCAAAACAGAGATCAAAAGATACCTGGAAACAAATGAAAATGAAGAAACATCTTACCAAAATCTCTGGGATGCCCTGAAAGCTGTACTATGAGGGGAATTTATATGCCTATAAACACACATGAAGAAAATGGAAGGAACAGAAATTCACAACCTAAGTAGCCACCTAAAGAAGCTGGAAAAGCAAGACCACAAAAACCTTAATTTCAGCAGAAGAATCCAGATCACCAAAATAAAAGCCCAAATCTAGGACATAGAAGACAAAAGATAATACAAAAAATCAATGAAACAAAAAGCTGGTTCTTCAAAAGGATAAACATGATCGATGGTCCCCTAGCTAGAATGACCAAGAAAAAACGAGAAGAAAACCAAATGAGCACAATCAGAAACACAAAAGATGAAGTCATATCTGACCCTGAGGAAATACAAAAGATCATTAGAGACTACTACGTGCACTTGTATGGAAACAAACTTGAAAACCTTAAGGAACTGAAGGACTTTCTGACATCACACAACCTACCTAGGTTGGAACAAGAAGAAATTGAGACCCTAAATAGACCAATAACAATCAAAGAAATTGACTACGTAATAAGAAAACTTCCTACAAAAAAAAAGCCCTGGTCCAGATGATTTTCCAGCAGAATTCTACAAGACATTTAAGGAGGAGCTGATACCAATCCTACTGAAGGTATTCCAGGTGATTGAAGAAGACGGAACTCTCCCCAAATCATTTTATGAAGCCAACATCACATTGATACCCAAGCCAGGTAAAGATCCAACAAGGAAAGAGAACTACAGGCCAATATCTTTGATGAACATAGATGCTAAAATTCTCAAAAAGACCCTAGCAAACCGGATTCAGCAATACATCTCAAAAATCATCCACCATGACCAAGTAGACTTCATTCCTGGGATGCAAGTCTGGTTCAATATTCGTAACAGCATAAATGTAATTAAATACATCAACAGATGTCAAAACAAACACCACATGATCATATCACTAGATGCAGAAAAAGCTTTTGATAAAATCCAGCACCCCTTCTTGATAAAAACCCTTGAACATCTAGACATACGGGGAACATACCTCAACATAGTAAAAGCCATCTACGAGAAACCCACAGTCAGCATACTCCTAAATGGACAAAAATTGGAACCAATTCCCCTGAAAACTGGAACTAGACAAGGATGACCACTCTCTCCCCTCCTGTTCAACATAGTATTGGAAGTCCTGGCTAAAGCAATCAGAGAAGAAGAGGCAATCAGGGATATCCAAATAGGAAAAGAGGAAGTCAAGTTATCTCTCTTTGCAGATGATATGATTGTGTACCTTGAAAACCCAAGAGAATCTGTCAAAAGCCTCCTTACACTGGTAAAAGCCTTTGACAAAGTCTCAGGATACAAAATAAATGTACAAAAGACAATCTCATTTCTCTACACCAATAATAAACAAACAGAAACCCAAATAAAAAACACAGTTCCATTCACAATAGCCACAAAGAAAAATGAAATACCTTGGCATCTTCCTAACCAGAGACGTGAAAGACCTTTACAATGAAAATTACAAAGCACTGCTCAAAAAATCAAAGATGACACAAACAAGTGGAAAAATATCCCATGTTCATGGATCGGAAGAATCAACATTGTGAGATGTCCATCTTACCTAAGGCAATCTACAAATTCAATGCAATACCCATTAAATTACCAACAACATTCTTCTCAGACCTAGAAAAAACAATACAGGAATTCATATGGAAACACAAACATCCAAGAATAGCCAGAACAATCCTCAGCAAAAAAAACAAAGCAGGTGGTATCACAATACCAGATTTCAAACTTTACTATAAAGCTACAATCATCAAAACAGCTTGGTATTGGTACAGGAACAGGCATATAGATCAATGGAACAGAATTGAGATTCCAGAAGCAAAACCTCAATTTCTCAACCAACTCATCTTTGACAAAGTCCCCACCACCTACCAATGGGGAGAGGAGAACCTATTCAGTAAATGGTGCTGGGAAAATTGGCTGACCACATGCAGAAGATTGAAACAGGACCCCTATGTATCCCCATGCACAAAGGTTAACTCCAAATGGATCAGAGACCTAAATGTAAAACCTCAAACCATAAGAACCTTAGAAATAGAAGAAAATACTCTCATGGAAATCGGAACTGGCATCCAATTCCTGTACAAAACCCAAAACCCACAGGACTTAAGAGAGAAAATAGACAAATGGGACCTTATTAAACTGACAAGCTTCTACAAAGCCAAAGAAACCATCAAGAGAGCTGGGAGACAGCCTACAGACTGGGAAAAAGTATGTGCCAACTCTAGGTCTGACAAAGGCTTAACATACTGGATCTACAAGGAACTGAAACGTACTGAAAAGAAGAAAACAAACAACCCCATTATAAAATGGGCAAAAGATATGAACAGACCCTTCACAAAAGAAGACATTCGAGCAGCCAACAAACACATGAAGAAATGTTCAACCTCACTAATCATCAGGGAGATGCAAATCAAAACCACACTGAGATAACACCTAACTCCAGTCAGAATGGCAATTATCAACAACTCAAAAAATAACAACTGCTGGAGAGGGTGTGGTGAAAAGGGAGCACTTCTACACTGTTGGTGGGTGTGTAAACTAGTGCAACCTCTGTGGAAAGCAGTGTGGCGATTCCTAAAAGCTCTAAAAATTGACCTTCCATATAACCCTGCAATCCCTCTACTGGGAATATACCCTGAAGAACACAAATCACTCCAAAAAAAAGATACCTGCACACGTATGTTTATCGCAGCAACGTATGTTGTTCACAATAGCAAGAACCTGGAAACAATCATGCTGCCCATCAAAAGAGGACTGGATTAAAAAAATGTGGTACATATACACGATGGAATACTAAGCAGCCATGAAAAAGAACAAAATCATGAATTTCGCTGCAACCTGGATGGAACTAGAGTCTATAATACTGAGTGACCTCTCACAGAAACAAAGATCCGAATATCACATGTTCTCACTCATAAAAGGACCTTGAACATCCAATGCAATACTATAAGAAAATGACTGACGGTACTGGGAAACTATGGGGGGGAGGGGGATGGAATTAACAGTAGCAAATATCTGTCAGGGGATGGGAAAACACCTCTTATCAACAGGGTGCCTGAATGAAACGTAATTGTACACTTAACCCTTAACTGTACCCCACAAAACCATAATAAAAAATACTGATTAATGGGAAAAAAAAAGGAAAACTACCTACAAAAAAAGTCCTGAACCAGATGACTTTCCAGCAGAGTTCTACAAAACATACAAGGAGGAACTGATACTAATCCTGCTGAAAGTAGTCCAGGCAATCGAGAAAGATGGAACTCTCCCCAAATCATTTTATAAAACTAACATCACTTTGATACCCAAATGAGGTGAAGATCCAACAAAGAGAACTACAGACCAATATCCTTGATGAACATAGATGCTACAATTCTCAACAAGATCCTAGCAAATGGGATTCAACAACATATCTCAAAAATCATTCACCACCACCAAGCAGGCTTCATTCCCGGGATGCAGGGTTGGTTCAACATTCATTAGACTATAAACATAATTAAATACATCAACAGATGCAAAAACAAAAACCACATGATTATGTCATTAGATGCAAAAAAAGCTTTTGATAAAATCCAGCACTCCTTCTTGATAAAAACCCTTGAACATCTAGGAATAGGTGGAAAATACCTCTATGAGAAACCCACATTCAACATGTTGCTAAACAGATAGAAATGGGAACCACTTCCCCTGAGAACCAGAACAAAACAAGGATGCCTACTCTCACCCTTCCTTTTCAACATAGTTTTGGAGGTCCTAGCTAAAGCAATCAGACGAGAGAAGAAGATCAGGGGTATCCAAATAGGAAAAGAGGAAGTCAAGTTATCTCTCTTTGTCAATGACATGATTCTACACCTTGAAAACCCAAGAGAATCTGTCAAAAACCTCCTTGCACTGATAAAGGCCTTTGGCAAAGTCTCAGGGTATAGAATCAATGTGAAAAAGACAGTCACATTTCTATACACCAACAAGAAACAAACAGAAACCCACATAAAAAGCACAATCCCACTCACAATAGTCACAAAAAAAGTGAAATCCCTCAGCATCTTCCTAACCAGAGAAGTGAAAGACCTTTACAACGAGTACTACAAAACACTGCTCAAAGAAATCCAAGAAGACACAAACAAATGGAAAAATATTCCATACTCGTGGATTGGAAGAATCAACATTGTTAAGATGTCCACCCTACCCAAGGCAATCTACAGATTTAACGCACAACCCATTAAATTACCAGCAGCATTCTTCTCAGACTGGAAACGACAATACAGAAATTCATATGGAAGCATAAATGACTATGAATTACCAGAAAACAATCCTCAGCAAAAACAAAAACAAAAACAAAAAACAGAGTGGGAGGTATCACACTCTCAGACTTTAAACTCTGTTACAAGCCTACAATAATCAAAACAGCCTGGTTTTGGTACAAGAACAGGCATATAGACCAATGGAACAGGATAGAGATTCCAGAAGCAAAACCTCAATTTCTCAACCAACTCATCTTTGACAAAGCATCTAACACCGACCAATGGGGAGAGGAGAACCTATTCAGTAAGTGGTGCTGGGAAAACTGGCTGACCACATGCAGAAGATTCAAACAGGACCCCTACCTATCCCCATGCACAAAAATTAACTCTAAATGGATCTGAAACCTAAATGTAAAACCTCAAACTATAAGAATCTTAGAGACACCCTTATGGAAATTGGAACTGGCATCCAATTCCTGATCAAAACCCCAAGTGCCCATGTCATAAGAGCTAAAAATAGACAAGTGGGACCTCATCAAACTGACAAGCTTCTGCAAAGCCAAAGAAACCATCAAAAGAGTGGGGAGACAATCCACAGACTGGGAAAAAATATTTGCCAACTGCATGTCTGACAAAGGCCTAACATCTAGGATCCACAAGGAACTCTAATGTGCCAAAAAGAAAAAAACAAAAGTACCATTATAAAGTGGGCAAAAGATATGAATAGACATTTCTCAAAAGAAGACGTATGAGCAGCCAGAAGATACATGGGAGAATTCTCAACCTCACTTGTCATCAAATAAATGCAAATTAAAACTACAGTGAGATACCACCTAACTCCAGTCAGGATGGCCATCATCAATAACTCAAAAAACAACAGATGCTGGAGAGGATGCAGTGAAAAGGGAACACTTCTACACTGTTGGTGGGAGTCTAAACTAGTACAGCCTCTGTGGAAAACAGTTTGGCAATTCCTAAGAGATCTAAAACTCGACCTTCCATACAAATCCACAACCCCCTACTGGGAATATACCCAGAAGAACTCAAGTCACTCTATTAAAATATACCTGCACACATGTGTTTATCACAGCATTGTTTATAGCAAGAGCATGGAACCAAACATGCTGCCAATTAAAAGAGGACTGGATTTTAAAAACATGGTACATACACACAATGGAATATTATGTAGCCATAAAGAAGAAAAAATCATGAACTTCACTGCAACCTGGATGGAATTAGAGTCTATTATACTGAGTGATCTCTCACAGAAATAAAGAATGGAGTATCACGTGTTCTCACTCATAAGCAGACCTTGAACAATTATCATAATACTATAATTAGAGGATAGGCAGTAGTGGGAAACTGCTGGAGGGGGTCGGGAAAGCAGGATTGGCAGTAGTGAGAATCTGTCTGGAGAATGGGGGGGCACACCTCATCAACAAGGGTACCTGCATAATGAACATTTGTATACCTAGCCCTGAATTTTACCCCACATCCTTAAATAAAAAAATTAAAAGTTAAAAAAATTCCCTTTCATTTTATTCTTACTTTCCCATAAAATTACAAATTTTCCTCATAGTTCTGTTAGTTGAAAATCTGACTTGATCCCAGTTGAGTTACTTAATACAGTACCTGGCACAGATTACAGCTGGAAAAAGAGAGAGAGAAAAGTCTTGGTGACATCATTCACTGTCCTGCTCAGTCAGGCCAGGATGCTAACAATGTCCATTGAAGAGTGCAGAGCAGTAGCTTCGGAGAAACTGAGTGCTGCCAGAGGAAACAAAAAAGCTTAATAAACTGCCGATCTTCCTCTTCTGCATAATAGTAAATCAAAAGCCATTTTAGCTCCTTATGGAAAAAAACATATAAACTACTTTTAATGAGAATGCTCCTCTTTCTCCGTGGATTTTCTGCTTATTTCCAGGTGAGATTAGGTTTCAGATGGTGAGGGTAGCTTGAGCTCAACCATCAAGGCGGGGAGAACATCTGTGAATTCACTAATACTTTAAATTTGTAAATAAAAAGGTGAGAAATGTATACACAGGACTACAAGGCATCAGTGAAGTTTAGCTAATTAGGAAGAGTCTCTCATAACTGGGAGTTTCTCAAAAAGTCCCACAGAAATCTAAGGTTCCATGGAAGGCCCTGAGTATTAAGGGATTAGGAAGTCTCGGTTTCAGAGCCCTCAGCCCTTCTTCAGCCTTACAGCTCTACTTCTACCTGTTTTACATAATATGACTTTGTGCCATTTTTCTTAATGTTCTATTATTTGGAAAAATAATTTTTATGGTGTGAAAATCACTCATGTAGTCAAAGTCTCTAATCGTACATAAGAGGCAACATAGGCTCAGAGATCCAGAAGCTAACCTGAGGTCACAAAGACAATTAACTACAGACCAGCAGGAATGGGCCCTCCTACTGAACTTGGAGTTCAATGCTAGCTACTTCCTTCACATTCAGAAAAAAAGATGTAGATCTAAACCATATAGAACAGAGAAAATGCATATGTAAAACTGTCGGAGAGCTCAATAAGGTTTACACATGAGACAAAAAAAGTAGCTCCCTAACTAAATAGAAAGTTCTGAAGTTATGAATAAAAATTTTAAAACAGCAATTAATATCATAATGTCTACTAGTAGCAATAAATACATTCAATTTATAAACCACAACCTTTAAAACCCAAGATGGTGACTGTTAGGCCAAGAAAATGAGCAGGTAGGAAGAGAGAGATGGGAGACAGGTGACTCAACAGCAACCCAGGCTCTTGAATAATCCAAAGCAGAGAACCTGTGGTGGGGCTCCCAAAAGCTGAACTGTTGCTTATGGACTAGGGCAGTTATAGGGCTTGGGGAGGAAATTTTTGTATTTGGTTTTGCTAGGGGTAACTAAGGCTGTGGTTAAGCAAGTTGAGAGAAGTCTTGTGGTTAGACTAGGTTACAGGATACTACATATGTCAGAATGTTTCTACAGTCTGAGTTTTCCATCCCAGGGTAGCTAGCAAAATCAGGGGATCATTAAGATGGCTTACCCAGGCTAACATTCCTGACTTTTTGTGTGTATAAAGATTTTTGTGTATAGATTATATACACACAAAAATTAGATAGATAGATAGATAGATAGATAGATAGATAGATAGATAGATAAATAGATAGATAGATATATGAGAGGAGGGCATGTGGGCATGGGAAAAGGAGTGCTGTGGGTCATCTGGCTACTTCCTGCTGAAATGGGACATCACATTTGGGGTTAAATTTGTGTGGTGCCCACCTCGGCTAAAGCTGCACCCTTGCTGGTATTGAAGGGTATGAAATCTAGATCGGCAAAGCAAGAGGATGTTGTTGACATGTTTTTCTATGCTAGTATGAATGAAAGCATTTAGTTGTTGGGACAAAATATGGGAAATAAGGTTAAGAAGGCAAGGTCCAAAGGTGAGTAAGAGAAGGATGAGAAGTCGAGGTTTGAGAAATGGGGTTATTCAGGGCATCCAGGTAGAGAGGGATGACCCGGTTTACCATGAATGGGTAGCCTGCCTTTTGAGTTCTGCTACCTGGTTTTTAAGTCTATGAACTGCATCCTGAACTATGACTGATATGTTATCAAACAGCAACATTTTTTTTGTAGTATACCCCCCTTTTTTTTGGCTGTTAGGAGGTTAAGCACTCTCCTATTTTGGAGCACTGACCCTGCTAATGAATTTAATTGTAAATGCTTAATCCTGCTAGTAAGAGCAGAGTTAAATTGCCCTTTTGGATTTAATTGCAGAGGAAGAGACTGAAGTTGATAGAGGGATTTGAATAGTCTGGTTATTAGGTAGAATACTGATGTTTGGAGATTGGCGTATTAAAGTACAAATGTAGGCAGAGATAGGAGGAAGTGCCATAAAGGAAGAAAATCCCCAGGGTGGAAAGACAAACTTGTAGGCAGTGGAAGCCAACCATCGGCCTACATCTTTTTCATATTTCTAAATGGAATATATATTTGGAAGTGTAGCTCTGGTGAGAGCCTGAAAGTGTATGTTAGTTGGAGAGATTGTGAACCTAAATTGGTTATATAAGGATAAGAGGAAATTGTGGCTATTAATAACTATTGGTTGTGAAGTATTACATTGTAAGATGTTTAGAAATGTGTAGATTGGTGTGTTTGTAGGTTTTTTTCATGACATTCCGCATACAACTACATCTGGTATGCAGCAGTGACAGAGAGGTGGCACAGTAAAAAAGGCTTGATAATTTTCTATGGCAATAGACAGAGAGTCAGAGAATTGTACAGAGTATGTTCAGGCTTTGAGGTGGTTAGTAAGGTTTGAAAGGGAATGGGTTTCTATATTGGAGGTTTAGGGTTTTGGGGTAGAAAATGGGTTAGGAATAGCCACAGTTTTTGAATGAGTTACTTAAAATAAAGGCATGTGCCTGATTGGGTAAATGCCCAGTGGGTTATTAGGCAATTCAGATTATTATTATTATTTAGATTCTTAAAATATCTTAAAAGAGGATGTGTTTGAAATGTGAGATGTAAATTTATGCTAATTTGGGCCCAAGTGCTAGGTTGATTGGAATGGCTGTAAACTGCTGGGTTTGGATTGACAGACATATCTAGTCATTAGGAGTTAAATGGAAACTGTGTGCTGTGGAAGAACTGGTGTGTGAGATTGATGAAAGTGGTTTAACTGTTAGAGGACCATATAAGTGGGAATGAGATGTATAATAAGGCTAAGGTTAGAATAAGAGGCTAATGTAGGAGAGGGTTGAGCTTTATGATGTGGTAAGGAGGTTGTAAAATAAAAGGAATGTTAGGAAGAAGTACCAAGTGATAATTTGGGGGAGACATCAAACAGGTTTCCTTATAACTAAAGATTAGTAATGTTGGAAGTAGTTGATTTGCTGAGGTAAGATTATTAAGGGAGTAAAAGGCAAGGTTAGAGTGAAGGCTATATAAGAAATTGTTGAAGGTGGGGCTCATTGACTTAGGGAAGTAGGAAAGTTTACGGGGTGTTATAGGGTGGAGGTTTGTGATAAAACTATCTGATAATAGGAATAAGATTAATATTATAGCAGTGAATATTGGTTGTATTATTAAAAGAACATCCATATGTATGGCATTATTAAGGGCTCTTTTGGAGTGTGACCTAGGAGATCTTGGAAATTTAGATTTTGTCAGCCAAAGAGAGGTAGGTCCTGTGGAAAATGAAGTATATTTAGGAGGCTTTGGTGTGGATAGAGACTTGTGAGGTATAAAATTAGGGGCCCTTTTTAATTTTGAATTACGTATTTAGTGCATAAGGTCTGTAACTTTGGCCGTCTTGGGTGGGAAAAAGAGAGTTATGTGTCAGTAGAATGTTAGTTTTAGTGTTTTAGTTATGAGGATAGTGGCAGTGCCTGGAACTCAGAGGCATGATGGCCAGCCTTGGATGACAGAGTTGAGTTGTTTTGACAGATATGCTATGTCTCATGGAGTATTGCCATAGGATGGACATAAAAGTCCAAGGACGATGTTGTGTTCTGTATGGACATATACGGTGAAAGGTTTGGTAGGGTTTGGCAGACCTAGGACTGGGGCCTTTAGAAGGGTCTCTTTTTTGTTTGTGAAAATGAGAATTAGGCAACCTCCCACAGTGGGAGCTTTTCTGTCCTTTCAATAAATTCTGCTTTCAAAAAAAACCAAAAATAAAAAGAAAATGATAATTAATTGGGTGTGAGGGGTTTAAAGTTTTGTGGATAAGGCCTTGTGACACTAAATAAAGAGGTTTTGGCTAACAAACTAAAATTAGGTATCCATAATTGAAAATATCTTGTGAGGCCTAAGAAAGAAAGGAGATTTCTTTTGGAGGCCGGTACAGTCTGGTTTTGAATGAGGTGTTTTGTGTGTGGGGGAATGGCTTGGGTTGTAGGAATTACGGTGAATCTGAGATAGATTGTTTTGTTTTGGTAATTTGGGTCTTAGTGGGAGAGACTTGATATTCATGTTTTTCCAGAAAGCTGAGTAATTGTATGTTGAATGTAAAGATAATATGAGGGACTGTACAGGAGATCATTAACATATTGTAGAAGGGTGTTGGGGATTAGGTTTAAATTAGATAGGTCTAGAGAAAGGGCTTGTCCAAAGAGGTGAGGATTGTCCCTGAAGCCTTGTGGCAGGACCGTCCAGGTTAATTGGGTTGAGTTTTGTGAGTTGGGGTTTACCTAGGTGAAGGCAAAGAGATTTTGTCAGGCTGTGTTAAAGGGAATGGTGAAGAAGGCATCTGCATCTTTTAAGTTTAAGACAGAGATGTGGGTGGTGTCCGGTGGGATGTGAGAAAGCAGAGTGTAGGAGTTTGGAATGATGGGGTGAATGGGGATGACAGCTTGATTAACAATATGCAGGTGTTGGACAAGGTGGCATGGATTATTTGAGTTTTTTCAGCAGCTAGTGTGGGAGTGTTGTGAGGAAAGTTGGTCTTAAGGTATTAAGGTATTTGTAATAATTTGTAGATGACGGGTTTGAGTCCTTTTAAGTCAGATGGACCTTGAAGATATTGGGGTTGGTTGAAGTAGGATAATGGGTTTTGTAAATTGATCATGATGAGGGCATGATGGCACTCTCTAGGTGTGGAAATGTCCTAAACGATAGGATTTACAGAGGGAAGGAGGGAGGAAAGGGAGGATAAGGAGGAAGTGGGAAGAGGCAACTGGGAGGCAAAGTAAAATTAAGGGGGGTGGAATTGTAAGAGGGCAAACCATATGGAAGCCTGAAATTTTGTTAAGATCTCCCTTCCTAGGATAGGCGTGGGTCATTGTGGAATAACTAAAAAGGAGTGAGTGAAGGTTGTGTTGCATAGAAAGCAGAATAGTGGCTTAATCATTTTAGGAGTAAAAGATCCTTTACCTACTTTGGCAATAGAGATAGAGAAGTTAAGGAAGGATCCTGCATATTCTGGCAAGACTGAGTAGGAAGCCTCCATGTTCAATAAAAAAAGAGACAGGCTTACCAGATACTGACAGCATTACCCTAGGTTCTGCAATGGTACCACTGGTTATGGTGGTGGGGGCAGCAGACCCTGGGCCCTGTCAGTCTTCAGTAGCCAAGCCAAGGTATTTAGCCCATTCTGGCTATGGATCAGGAAACCTGGAAGTGTTCCAAGTGACCAAACAGGAGAGAGAGTTTCACTGGTCACAGTCTAACTTCCAGTGTCCCTTCTTTCCACAAATGGGACATGGGTTGGGGGCGGCCTAGGATTTGGGCTTGCTCTCCCCCGGTGTCCTAACTGGCCAGACTAGTAGCATTGTCCTGGTGGTGAATGGGGCTTGTTAGAAGTTGGAAGGTTTTTTGGAGCCATCAGAGCTCTGTTGAAGAGCTGCTGGCATTAACTGATGTCTGATCCGATTTCCTTTAAGTTTTTGAGCCTTTCGCGCCTCATCTCTAGTGTTAAAATACCTTAAAGGTAGTGTGATAAGATCCTGATGTGAAGTTTGGGAACCATTCTCTAATCTTTGAAGTTTTTTTAAATGTATGTTTGGGGCTGATTGCAAGAAAAGTAGTTTAAGCATGCCCTTTGAGAGGCAGAAGAAGAAATGGGCAGGGTTTTGTCAGGACCTTGAGTAATTTCTTTGATTTTTGAAATAATTAACTAATTTTTTAGCCACTTTGTCCATTCCAGCTAATAGGCAAGTTATTATGTGGCCCCTTTCTGTCTATTTGAGGAGATAATTTGCTAATTCCAGGAAAGCTCTGTGAGGGGCACTGCTATGGCACCTATACGATTATGGGCTGGACCTGCTGATGGAGAGTGTTGGCATGGGATTAAGATGCTGCCCAGATGTGTTTCCTCTCCTCTGGGGAAAGAGAGGGGGAAAGGAAAGCATAACATGCAGGTTATGCCAGGTAAGGTCATAGGATTGGGTGCTGTGGAGGAATTATTTGTGGTAAATAGCAGGGTTAGTGGTAAAGGACCCTAGGCGACTTTTAGTTTGAGAGAGATTGCCCAGAGAGAGAGGAACATGAACTGTACTATGAAAAGAAGAAAACTCTGCCTTTTGTTCCTGCCACCTTTCTAAGAGGAAGGATGGGAGCCGGACTTTGGGGGTGACTGGAGGATGGGAGATGCTGGCTATGAGACTGAGTGTGAGGGGGAGAGGGAAAGGGAGGAGGAAGTTGTGAATAAGAAGGATTTAAAAAGGATTATAGGTTTGACAGAGGGAGGGATTGGATCAGAGATAGAGGAGAGCTTGAGCACAGGGGACTTCGGACCATTTTCCATTGCATTGGAGTGAGTTGTTGAGGTTATGGAGAATTTGGAAGTCAAATTTTTAAGGATATGGAAAATTTGTAAGTTAAAGGTTTTGTTTTTGGGCCATTGATTGCTATTGTCCCAATGATATTGGGATCAATCAGTATTACAGATGAAAATGAGATGCTTTGGCCTTAGTGTAAGACCTAAATTTTTGAGCATTTGAGAGATGCTTTGAGCTTAGAGTAAGACCTAAGTTTTAAAGTTGTGAAGGAGACATCCAAGAGGGGTCTCTCAGGGAGGTTTAGAGGAAGTTTGAAACATGTTGGAGAAATTTGGAAGGGTGAGTATTCTGAGTCCCAGAAATGGGTGAACAATAGAAGGTTGGGGCAACCCCACGGACTTCAATTGTTCTCAATGGCTATGATAGTGGCTGCTTTAAGGGTATCGCCTCAAGGAGATGACCAAGATCACTACTTGATGGTGATTTGGAGATCTCTCACCCAGTACCAGGTGAGACACTGACAGTACTTATGTCTTGGACAGAAGAAATCCTGGGCAGAGGAATCCAGTGGTGGAAAAGGAAAACCCACTCTTTAATTAGTGACTGGTGCTGGACAAAATGTGTAGCAGTGGAGAAGGTCATGCTGGAGCCACCTGAGTTGGAGAGAGGAAAGAGAAAAAGGGGAAGAGGAGAAATGATGGGGGAAAATAGGGCGAGACACGGGGACAACTTAGGAGTTGGCCCATGGTAAGACATTAAACCTCATTCCCGAGTTTCAGTACCAAATGTTAGGTCAAGAAAATGAGCAGGCAGGAAAAGAGAGATGGAGGATGGGTGGCTCCACAGCAACACAGGTTTATTCCAAGGCAGAGAATTGTGGAGGAGACTCCAGAAAGCTGAAGCCCACTGCCACTTACAGGCTGGGACTATTATAGGGCTTGGGGGGAAACTTTGGCAGTTGTCGTTGCTAGGGAGTAACTAAGGCCTGTAGTTAACTAAGTTAAGAGAAAGCCTTGCAGTTAGGTGAGGTGACAGATAGGATGCTACATATAGTAGGATGTTTCTACAGTCTTATTTCCATCCCAGGATAGCTAGCAAAATGGGGGGGGGGCGTCTTTTAGATGGTGTTACCTAGGCTAACAGGAACATTAAGGAGGAAATATTTTGTTTTTCCAAACAAGCCAAATTTAAGAAAATTCTTCCTAAAATAACTATTCATTTTCTTGCATAGGACTTCATTTACCAAATTCAGTCAACAAATTCTCCATATTGTAGATTAATTTACAGCAAAATTAAAAACACAGACAAAAATATTTCTCTTTGTTATCTGTCATACTTCTCCCCAACTTCTCATCCTTATTTGGTGTATATAAAAATATGGGCGGGCTCCAGTGATCTTTCCGCCTCAGCCTTTCAGGTAGCCAAGAAAAAAAAGAAAGAAAAAAAAAGAAAAAAAAAAAAATATGGGCCAGGCTCGGTGGCTCAGCCTGTAATCCCATGCCTTTGGGAGGCTGAGGTGAGTGGATTGCCTGAGCCCGTGTGTTCGAGACTCGCCTGGACAACTTGGCGAGACCTCATCTCTACAATAAATAAAAAAATCAGCTGGGTGTGGTAGCACACGCCTGTAATTCCGGCTACTCGGAAAGGCTGAGGTGGCAAGATCGCTGGAGCTCAGCAGGTCGAGGCTGCGGTGGCCAGGAGCGGCCACTGGACTCCAGTTTGGGCGACAGAGTGAGACTCCAACTCAAAAAAAAATGGGATTAATTTCAATTATAATTTAAATCCAGGCAGATATGTTTGGAGAGCCTCTGCTTCCCTAGCTTCAAGTTTTCCCACGAGGACTTACACTCTCTCTACTTTCCACCTCATGGGTATATTTGAATAAAGCGCATGGATTGTGCTTGCTTGGCTACATGTTTCTTAAGATGTGTGGCCCACAGCGACATGGATTTGGGTCTACTGTCATCTCTGTAGTTAGCAACCTGCTCCTGGGACAGTGTCAAGCATCTGCTTTCTCCACCGACAACCATATGTTAAGTATCTGATCTGGGCTGCAGTTTCCAGGAGCCCATGGTGGCTGCTCAACTGAGCCACATTCTCCCATTAGTTATGATAAGTCACTAAGACAGCTAGAATTTTCACACATGTCCCTCTGTCTGACTTCTATGTTCTGAACTCAGAAGGGGAAGGGGTGTGCCATTTGCTGCCTACCCACCACAGCTCCAACAAGAAAGATGTCTCCATGACACTTACAGTAATGTTTTATCTGTCTTTGACCTGAAGGGCAGTTTGTTGATGGAAGAGTTAAAGGAGTAAGTACAGAACCACATATGTATTTCAAGACCCTGTGAAAAAATAATGAGTGAAAGAAAAGCAACTGGAAGAAGTTGAGAGAAACCTTACCTAAAACCTTCCCAAGATAAAATGCCTCCTGGACATTTGGTTCAGTAGACAAAATGAAGTAGAGGCAGAAGGAATTCTATAGAACCTATAACTGACAAAAAAAGTCATGTTTATTAAACATGATCTTTGCCCTAATAGTAATTAACACAACTATTAGCATAGTTTGACTAGAGGTAAAGTTCAGAGTAGACAGGCACTACCTTTGGTAAGGTAAACAGGCCTATTTTTAGCTGAGAAATAGTCTCTTAAGACACAAAGTTCCTTCCTAAAAAGCTAAATTCTTTGGAATTTGGTTTTAGCCTTGATATGTCTGTCCAACCACATTTAGAAAAGGAGTTGCTCAATTGAATGAACAGGTGAAAAACATAAAAATTGCTTAAATAAATCGTTAGAAATTTTGGTTAAAGCATCAGTAAATGCACCAAAAATCCAAAGCCATGCAATGTAAAAATGAGTCTTCTTATTTGAAACACTTAAAAAACATAAAATGAGTGACTGTGCTGTGCATTGTGTTAGGCACACAAATATAAAACAGCTCAAACATAAAAAATGTTTAAGCCAGATAAGTTTTATCTTTTATGAACGTGAAATATAATTTTACCATTTCATTTTACCATTTATGTGCAAAAATGTCTGACTTGTGATATATCACTATAGACTAATTTTAACATTTTTATCTTGCATATCTGTACAAAGAGGCATTTGGGTTTTCTTCTGGTATTTTCTCACTTTGTATATTTAAAATTTTAATCCATATTTCATCAGGAACTTCCTTTTATGACATAAAAATCTAGTTAGTTTTCTTCAAATAGTTATTAACAATCATTTCATTTACGAATAATTCATGTTTTCCTACTATGAAATGTAACCATTATGAAGCTCTAAATTCTTACATCTATTTTGCTGTTCCTGAATTCATATTTTGTTCCATTTGTTTGTCTACATTTTCACTTGTTACAGAATGACTAATTGTGGAAATTAATGGTGCATTTTGATATCTAGAAAGGCAAGTTTTTCTACTCCATCATAAAAATGTTTTTAATTTCATCAAAATAGTAAAAGACAGACAGCATGGATAACTAAAAAAAGAATTTAAACCTTGATGTTGGCCAGGCATGGTGGTGCACACCTATAATCCTAGCACTTTGGGAGGTCGAGATGAAAGGATTGCCTGAGACCACGGGTTCAAGACCAGTTTGGGCAACTTGGCGAGACCTCATCTCTACAAAAAATCTAAAAAAGAAAAGTTATCTGGGCATACTTCCAGCTACTTGGAAGACTAAGGCAGAAGGATTGCCTGAGCCCAGCAGGTCGAGGTTGCAGTGGCCACGAGCATGCCGCTGCACTCCAGCTTGAGTGACAGAGCGATACTCTGACTCACAAAATAGATAAACAAATTAAAAACCTTGGTGTTTTATTTGGTTTACATGAAACTTATAACTTCCAAAGAGCTCACATTTTGAGGAAGATGAGTCTTCCTATTCAACCACAGGGACCATCTTCCCACTTCCAAGTAGAGGACACATACACACAAGTGTATGCCAATATAACATGGATGTTGAACTTGATCTGAAGATGCTTGCCCAGAAGGTGATCTATCAGGGGAATTATTTCTCTCCTTATGTACATTTCTATAATGCATATGACTTTGGGTCTTAAAATGTGTACATTAAAATCATAGTCCTGCATAGACTTTATCCTGTGAGTCCAGTCCTTTCCACACTGCCAATACAGGGATCTCGAAGGGAAATTTGGAAGGAATGGAAACTTTCTGGTTCTGTGGTCATCTGGGTTCATAAAGGTGCCTGGGCCTGGTCCCTGCAAGGTCACCCATCCCAAGTTTCTGTGCACCAGAGTGGTGGGGATTTTGGGAGCTACTGCCTCAGTAGAGTGCTAGTGTTTCAGATTATATATAAAAGTTTACAATGTTAACTAAAATGCTTCCTTTATACATGGTCTAGAAACTTATGCCAGTTAACAAATCATTTTAACCCAGAGTAATCTATGTTTGAATACGTAAAAATAGAAAGAGATTTACTTGTCCCTTATCCAAATTGCCTAAATAATGAAGAGGCACAGATTTGGATCTTCACAATGGATTACCTGTTAGAATAAAATTATCACTTAGATTTAATATTTAACTGAAAATATAGTCAATAATTTCTTAGTTCATATCTTCTGTCCTTTATCCATTAATTAAGGATGTTTCAAGTTTTTTTTTTTACTAATTTGTAGGAGTATTCCATGACATAAATTTGAATATTTATACAGGTACTTAAAACCTGGGTGTCGAAGAAAGACAAAGTATCTGTTCTCAGAGAGTTTACAATTCAAGAGAAGGGACAGATGCTCAAAAAACATAAGAGGAAGATCCAGAGGTATTTTGGAGATAGGCACAAGAACAGTTAAGAGGCTGGATGTAGGGTACAGACAACAAAGGCCTTCAAGAAAACCTGTGGAGTTTGGCTTAACCAATACTTGGGTATGTAGTTTCACCTAAATGCCCTAGTGACTGTGGTCTAAGCTTTTAGACCAACCACACGCTGTACCAGCTACACATACATTATAAATCTAGCACGCATGCTCTACTATCAACACATTGATATAAATTTCTGAAAATATATTGAATCCCTGACATTTTCATTCTACCTGTCAAGGGGTCCTATTGTAAGCACACCCAACTCCAAAGGGTCTCGAGCAAGTGCTGGAATCTAATTTGCATGTTGAAAAGTGTGACGGATACTAGATGCTATGGTAGAATGGCCTGGAGGAGGAGGGTGAAGGCCAGTCATTAGCCAGGAGGCCCTGAACATGAGAGGAAGCTGCAGTGCACCCAGGGAGAGAGAAATGGTTTCTTTATACCATGGGAAGTCACAGATTTATAGGCCCCACATGGCCACATGTCAGCAATTTCATATGGCTCAACATAATTAAGAGATTCAGAAATGTCAACCTCAGAATTGCTAATCTAGGGACTGATGGGAATGGAGGATAAGGATCACAAAAGAAAAGAACTCAGCAATGCACAGAAGACTGGGCCTGAACACATAGCTGGGTGGCATTTAAGGCTTTGCGGAATAGGAGGCTGCTTCTGAATGACACAACATCATGCTCTCTCTTACAGATTACTTGTGCAATGTAAACTGTACCAGGGGAGTCATGTGACATCATTTCTAATCTTATAATCATCTCGAGAGAAGAGACTAGTTTTGCCATTTTAAAGGTGAGAAAACCACGGCTAACAGGTTAAATAACTTGCCAATGTTGTCAACTAACAGAAGACAGAAACAGAATTTAAACTACTATGTATCAAACTTATTTCTCTCTAAGGCTGAAAATGAGCTATCGTTAACTTGAACCCTCAAAGTGTGTACCAACTGGGAAGGATAAGGAGAGGTGACCAGAAGCACAGGTTGACTCCTGGGTACAGACACACTGTCTGGAGAGCTGGAATAACACCTGACAAAACATATATAACAGGAAAGTGGGAATGATAAAGCAAGGTCCTCAATGGTGTTGGAATAGCTAGGCAGATGCTGAATGAGATGTGCTTATGGTCCCAAGATAGAAAAAGACGTATGAAGCACTACCCAAAGGAAAAAATGGAAATTCAACTACAATAAAATGAGAATCGGGGTTCACCAAAAGATACTATCAAGACCAAATTGGGGATTTCTGGGAAGATGGTGGTACAACTGGCCGGACTACTCAAGTTGCTGTGTGTGTGAGTGATTGTATGGACAATTATTCTGTGTGTGTTTCTGTGTCTAAGCGGGAGTGTGAGAGGCTGACTGAGCAGGAACTCCAGAGCAAGTGGCCAGGGCCCTCCTGGTGAAGCCTCTGGTGCTGCAGCTGCTCTGCTTGAACCCTAGCGCTTCCCAGAGTGCAGAAGCTGAGCAACATTTTCTAAAATCAGCAGAACTTTTCCTGGGAAGAATGACTAGAGTGATTGATGACCCCAACACCACAGTGCCAGACTGAATACTGGCAGTGAGGGCTGTGGAGGGAGTGCAGCAAGGGAGCCTGAGGCAGAGTCCTGAGAAAACAGCAGGGAGAAGCCACCCCGAGCCTGGACTGGGCTCCAGAGCCTTGCCATCAGGTCTCAAGATCCGGAGATTGTGGTCACTGCTGGTAGGGAGCTATCAACCCCATTGGTGACAGCAGCCAGCAGGGAAACTGTCCAGACTCTCTAATGCCTGGGCAGAGAAGTATCCCAGGGCAGCCTCTGAGGAACAGCAGAACTGCATCTTTAGACCAGGTGCTATCTCTGTGTTGCATTGGGGCTGCTCTTTGTGACCTCAGAGAATATTGCCCCAGTGCACAAGCCCTGATGGGGAAGGCAGATGCCAAACCCCAGACCATCCACCCTCCTCCTGAGCCAGCTGCTGGGTGCTAGATGCAGACAGCAGAACTGCCTGAAATGGAGACTGGTGAGTGCCTGACTCTCCTCTCCCCCCAGCCACAAGTAAAAGAGATCAGGAAGACAGGGCAGAAAGGAGACTCCATTCCCCTGCCATGAGCTGGATGCCCTGGGCGCTGGGAGAGGAAGGAAGGGGTGAGATCCCAAGAGATGCTGTGTCAAGTTATTTCAGCCCCCTTCCCTCACACAAGCATGCAATGGTTACCAATTGCAGGCTGCAGGGGGTGAAGATTTTAACATCTTAAGTTCCAATGGTGAATAGGAATCTGCAGTAACAACCCTGCAGTTACAGAACCCATCACAAGCAGGAGCTTCCCTCTCAAAGAGACTATAGCTGAGAACTCTTTATCAACATCTTGTTTTTGTTTTTGTTTTTTTGTTTTGTTTTTTGGGGAGGTATTGGTTTGTTTGTTTCATTATCTTATTTGGTTGCTTTTTTTGTTAGTTGGTTTCTCTTTTCTTCCCTTCTTCTATTTCTGTCTTTATTCTTTCTCTGTTTTTTAAAAATGTTTTTTCTTTTTCTATTTTTCTTTCCTCTTTTTCTCTCTTTCTTCTCCTATCTCTTTCCCCCGCCCCTTCTCCCCTCTTATACCCTGTCATGACCTCCGGGTCTATGCAAGCATACACACTGTAAGGTCACATTGAGCAGAGATGAAGAACAAGACCAGCCCATTCACCAGATAGTAAACATTATGTCCTGCCAGTAGGTGTGAGTATGTATAGACCTGGGACCCCATGCTGGTATGGACCCAGAACCACAAGTGTGTATGAACCCTGGACCCCACATGGGTGTGGCCTTGGAACCCTACATGGGTATAAACCTGTGTGGACAAAGTTGAGCAGGGTCCCCCAAGGGTCCTCCCAGTTGGCCACATCATCTAGCTTGCCCAACTGCATCCTGCTGTGGGACCTGCAGATCGAGCATCATGAACTGGAGACTCCTCCCGTGGTGGGCAGTCCTCACCTTTTTAGGACTCTTGGCCCGTGTGAATGGACATAACTTCGGCAATAGACGCTGCTGTGGCCCTGAGTGTCCTCCATCACTGATGGGGTCTTCCAGTGGTGGAGAGTCCTCAGCCTTCCCAGGACTCCTGCCCCAGTGTGGATGGACATGACCCAACACTGCTGCTCAGAGTTGCTCCAGCCCAAAATCCTGCAGAGCTTTGACACCCCACAGTCTCCAAGGGCGCGTAGACCTGTGTGCCTGAGGCCTACAGCCTCCCACAGCCTGCAGCCCTGGGTGGGGCCTGAGCCTCCCTGACCTAGGAAAACATGACATGTCCTGCTCCACAGGGAAAGGAATGGGTAGTGCTGGGGCCTGATGTAAGTTGGGTCAACCAAAGCCCCTCAGAGCCCATTCTGTGTCTCTCCCTCTCTCTTGCTCTCTCTTCTCTTTCTCTGTCACTCTGTCTCTGTGTTTTTGTCTGTCTCTCTCCTCTCTCTGTGTGTGTGTGTCTGTCTCTCGGCCCCTCTGCCTGTTTTTTCTGTCTCTTTCTGCCTTTTCCTGTCTCTCTGTCTCTTTTTATGTCTTTGTCATTCCATCACTCCCTTTCAAGAATACTTTTTTTTATTGTGGTACAATATGCATAACACACAATTTAAAACTTTGACAATATTTCCTGCTTGGGTCAGTGATATTAAGCATGTTCACATTGCCATGCTGTCGCCACCACTGTCCATCTCCAGAGCTCCCTCCTGCCAAACTGAACCTCTGTACCCATTTGGCATTTCTCCCCTCAGTCCTCCTCTCCCGGCCCTTGCAATCTTCATTCTGCTTTTGTCTCTATGAACCTGACCCCTTGCACTCAGTCTCTGAGTAAACTGCAGCACCACATAGAAAACCACTCGGTGACCAGAGAAGAGCCAAGACCGTGCCCTAGGAACTGCAGCTGAGTGGTGGAGATCCTCCCATGCTCCCATTTGACACTCCCTGGCTGGAGTCATAGCTGATTGTCTCGTGTGCCTCTGTACCTTTGCTTTTTGGAAGCTGGGGTTCATTTAATCCACAAGACACCCCTGTGCTCTCCATGACATCTCCATTGCCTAATCAAATTCAGGGCGGTTCTGATTTTGCAGCCGTGCTGCTGTTTGTTCAGGTGCCTGAAGGGTCCCGTTTTCCAGCGTGTCTAAGGGGGAAGCAAAGAGCTTCCAAGTGTGCGTGTTGGGACAGGGTAAGTCATTCCCATCCAGCCTCAGCCACCCCTGGCTCCCCAACACCCATCCCATCACGGACCTTTTGGTGCCTCAGTGCTCCTGGCAGAACAGTAATCATAAACACACCCATCTGTATTTGTTTACTGGGACTGTCAAAACAAAGTCCCACACCCCAGCAAGCTTAAGTGACAATAATGTATTCTTCCGCCATCCGTGAGGCTGGAAGTCTGAGATCAATGTGTCTCAGGGCTGGGTCCTCCTGCGGCCTCTCTCCGGGGCATGTAGACACATCACCTGTGTCCTCACATGGCCATCTTACTGGGCACAAATACCCAGTATCTCTTATTTGTGTCTAAATTTCATTTCTTCCTTTTGTCCTTCTTTTTCTTTCTTTCTTTCTTTCTTTCTTTCTTTCTTTCTTTCTTTCTTTCTTTCTTTCTTTTTTCTATTATTTCATACAAATGGAGTCTCACTTTGTTGCTCAGGCTGGTCTTTAACCCTGGGCTCAACCAATCCTCCCTCCTCAGTCTGCCAAAGTGCTGAGGTTACAGGCATGAGCCACCCCACGGCCCTAATTTCTTCGTATGAGAACAGCAGATAGTAAGTAGGACCAAGGGTAAGGTCCACATTAAACACCATGAGGCCAAATGCAGTCACATTCTGAGACTTTGGGAATTAGGGTTGTTGTAGGGCGAATTAATATGTATATGATAAGGAGTCAAGAAAAGTTAGCATTGATATTATTATGCATGTTTTTGTTTGCTTATAAGTCTTTAAAAGGCAGACTGGCTGGGGGCAGTGACTCACTCCTGAATCCCAGTACTTTGGGAGGCTGGGGCAGGAAAATTGCCTGAGTCCAGGGTTTCAATAGCAGTCTGAGCAGCTTGGTGAGGCCTGGTCTGTACAAAAAATAAAGAAAAAATTAGCTGGGAATGGTGGTATGAGCCTGTGGTCTCCACCTCTTAGAAGGATGAGTTGGAAAGATCACCTAAGCCCAGTACATCGAGGTTGTGGTGAGCCGTGATCACCCCACTGCACTCCAGCCTGGGTGACAGAGTGAGACCCAGACCGAAGAAACAAAAATAACAAGGCAGACTGTTAAGGCTTGATTTGTATTTTAGACGTCCCTTCCCCTACAAAGTCCTATCCCTGACATATGTTTCAAGTTCTAAGCCACTGCATTTGAGGTACTGTTGTCAGAGTGCAGTCAGTAATGACAAGTTTACCAGGCCGCATCTTCGGAACCTGCCCTTCTTTTTCCCTCTCATCATTTCCTCCAGGCTGGCTACAGCTACACTGGCTGCCTCTCTGACCTCCTCAGGCTTAATGCGAGGCCTCCAAGTCTGCACCAGGGGTAACATCTCCCTGACATGCTCCCTGACACAATCCGTGTTCTCCAGAGAAACAAAAGCAATATAATACAGATACATTTAGATATAAACATATCATAGGATATGTATTATGGTAATAGTCCTATACAATTATAATGACCAAGAAACACAACAATATGCTGTCTACATACTGGGAACCAGGAAAGCTGGTAATGTACTTCAGTGTGAGTTCAAAGGCCTGAGAGCCAGAGGAGAAGATGGTGTACTCCAAGTTTTAGATCAATGGCCTAAGAACCAGAAGTAGGGTGGTGCTGGTATAAGTCGTAAAGACCAAAGGCCCAAGAACCAGAAGATCCCATGTCCAACGGCAAGAGAAGATGTATGCCCCATCTCAAGGATAGATTTTACCATCCTCTGCCTTTTTGTTCTCTTTGGACTCTCTACAGATGAGCTGATGCCCTCCCACGTTGGTGAGGGTAGATCTTCTCTACTTTATCTGTTGGTTTTAATGCTGATATTGTGGGGAAATGCCCTCATGGACACACTTGGAAATAATGTTTTACAGCTATCTGCATCCTTAGTCTACCCTACTTGACACATTAATAACCATCGCAAATCCACTCCTGATCAATTAGCAACAGCAAATATCTCTTAAAACATACTTATCTCTAAATAAAGGTCAGGATTTTGCTTATTGTGTAACTGTCCTGGCTAAACTGAAAACTCATCAATTCCTTCCCCAGAGGGGGCAACGTCCTTGCCAGATTAAGAAGTAAGAATAACTAATAGTTATTCTTCTGACAGCCAGTAACTTAAATGCTATGACACGGAATAAATAATACTAACATTCTGATATAAAGTCAACATATCTTGTTTGATTAAAAAATAAGAGAGGAAAAAAATCACACACAAGCATAACAATATAAGAAGAAAATCATCATAACAATTGGGGCCTTTCTGAACTGGACACATGACTTACTCTGGTGTTTGTATCTTCTAATACCTATTCTGAATTTTCTCTGACTTCAGCAATAACCACAGCTGGACTTTCTTCTTCTTATTCTCCTCCTCCTCCTCCTCCTCCTCTTCCTCCTTCTCCTCCTCCTCCTTCTTCTTTTTTGTAGGAGTCTGACCCTGTCACCCAGGCTAGAGTGCAGTGGCATGCTCATGGCCACCATAGCCTCAACCTGCTGGGTTTGGGGATCCTTTCACTTCAGCCTGAAACCACAGACATGTGCCACCACACCTGACTAATTTTATTTTTTATTGCAGAGATGAGATCTTGCCAAGTTGCCCAGGTTACTCTCGAATCCCTGGGCTCAGACAATCCTCTCACCTTTGTGTTGGACTTACTTCTTAGTCTGGCAAGGTGATCAAAACCTTTATTCTGAAGTTTCTGGGACGTTAGTTGTAAAACTTCGATTGAGTGGCTGTATTTTTCCATTGACCTTAATTACAGGGTAGAGCAATACTGAGATCCCTAAGATATCTATATCCCAGGCATAATCATTTTTACCTACATTGTGGAGTACGGGGTCCTGTGTCTTCTTTATAAATTGGATTAAGCACCTCAACTCCCTTTCTGGCTTATTGATTCAGAGACATGATAAGCCCAAAGTGGCCAGTAGCATTCTTAATGTCCAGTTCAATGGAACAAATGCTGTGTGCTCTGGTAGAATTATTCCTTCATCCTGATCCAAGACCTCTAGGGCAGCAGACTGTAAAGTGGTGAGAAGAGGAATCAACAATCTTCCTAGTGTGCAGTGGTAGTGGTGATGGGTGCCCCTCCCATTTCTATCCCCCAATTCTTGGAATTGTGAATCCTGGCTACAAGAGAAACAGCACTGTACATTGATTTAAAGCACATACTGCTTTCTGGAGAACCTTGCCTCTGCCCTGTAGATATTGCCACCTACCTGTGTAATTCAGTCTTCTAAGACAACTCAACCTTTGTATCAAGCCAGCTCTTCATGATGGGGAAACATGATAAGACTGAATTCCAGGAGCATACACATCCTTGGCTCTGAAGTAAGTTCTTTGATCAGAAACAATGCTGTTTGGAATAACATAATTGTGAATAAGGCATACAACCTGTCCACAGAGGGCAGTTTTGGCAGAAGCATTACATGCAGGGAAAGCCAATGCTCATCTAAAGTAAGTGTTTATTCTTTTAGAAGCAATACACTCCTTCTTCTACAATGGAAGGCATCCAGTGGAATCAAGGTAACACCAGGTGGTTGACTGATCACCCTGGAAAATGGAGAAAAATTAAAGTTTGAGAGGTAACGTTTAGCTAAGTGGTTCTCAGCCCAGGCTTCCAAATAAGATCACATGGCCTTTGCCTCCCTACAGACTCTATTGGTCACAATGGAAGCATTTGTGTTGTTTTTATTAATTGCCCCCATGTGGTTCTAAGGTGGACTCAGAGCCAAGCACAAGGGCTTCCATTACATTCATGAGAGTTGAGTTCAGAAGGGAGGACACCTGGCCTGCTCTGCTTGGGTTTCTCAGGCATGTCAGTGGGGCCATACTGTCACTGCTGTAGTAGACATTGCTGGTGTTTGTGGCAAGGGAGGACACTTGAGGGCAGGAAAGAAACACACATTGGTCTTCATGGAGGAACTCACTGTTCCTGAGTCTGTATCCTGTGACAAAAAACAGAGAAAAATGGGCTTTTTCTGCACTTCTGGGTCCTTCTTTCTTTGAATGTGATGGTAGCAAAGTGAAGAATTGGGCTTATGCCTTTAAAGGCATATTCTGGCTGGACGTAGTGATGCATGCAGGCAATCCCAACGCTGTGAGAGACAGAGGCAATAGGCTAGCTTGAGTCCAGGAGTTTCAGATCAACCTGGACAACATGCAAGACCTTGTCCCTACAAATATTTTTTTAAATTAGCTGGGAGTGCTAGTGCATGCCTACAGTCCCAGCTACTTGAAAGGCTGAGCTGGGCTCGGTGGCTCAGCCTGTAATCCCGCGCCTTTGGGAGGCTGAGGTGAGTGGATTGCCTGAGCCCGTGGGGTCGAGA
>NW_007240089.1:26392-42265 GCF_000164805.1 Carlito syrichta
GGGTGATAGCGCATGCCTGTAATTCCGGCTACTCGGAAGGCTGAGGCCGAAGGATCGCTGGAGCCCAGCAGGCGAGGCTGCGGTAGCTGGAAGTGGCCACTGCACTCCAGTCTGGGCGACAGAGTGAGACTCCAACTCAAAAGAAAAAAAAAAGAAAGGCTGGGATGGAAGTATCATGTGACTCCAAGAGGTCAAGTCTGTGGGGAGCCGCGATGGTGCACTCCTGCCTAGGTGACAGAGTGAAACTCCAACTCAAAAAATAAATCAAAATTTCAAAAAGACCATGGTAGGTATGACTTGTACAAGTATTCTCACATAAGAAGAAATTCCAAAGATGGAAAACAAGAAAGAAATTGCTGGTTTTCAAGTAAATGTGTCACAGTTTAGGGGATGTTTCCACTTCTCCTACTGGAAGACTATGTTTTTAGAACGTGCAAACATTTAATTCTCTACTTGTGATGGTCCTGCTTAATAAATTTCTTTTAACCGGCTTTTGTTCTTCTGACATTCAAGGGCAATGAAGAACACTTTCCATATATGCAAGAGCCTGCTCTCTGTTGTTCATCCATGCTGTTTAGCTGCCATTAACAGTTCTCGTCATGATTTATGACCTGAAATATTAAAGAATGTTCCCTTCTGGCTGTGGAACAGAGAAAGGCGTGGATACCCAAGATTCCTGTCGGAGATGGGATAGATCCTCAGATACTAGTGATGGATGGGAAGATGTATTCAGGTTTTGTCTGCATGTTCCATCAGCTTCACGCAGAACACAATTAATAAAAATGAACATTTAAATAGGATGACAGTTACTACCCAGAATCACTCGAAAGATCTGAATAAAGAATAATTAAAAGAGACTTGCTCTCTAGGATGCTAAAAAAAGTAATATAAATACACTTTTAGAAATTACAGAACTTGGGAGATACCTGTAGCTGGAATACTGCATAAAACATAGACTTCTTTATTATTACATTCAGATAATAATATCACAACATTCCTGTTGTGTCATCTGTGTGCCTTGGCACCTAATACCAAATTTTCCTCTTACAGTTGACATTTTATGGACTTGGTTAAGGTGCCTGCTGACAGATATTTTTCACTATAAAGTTACTTTCTTATTAATAATACATACGTTGAGGAGGTATACCAAATATCACACTTAATCTGAAAGCTCTTCTTTCTGCTTAGGTTCTCTTTGCATATAGCTTGCTTTGAAAAATGAAGGCTCTCATCTCTGTTTACTGGTCAGGTAAACTGAGCTAAACCCAGTCTCTGTCACTTGGTGGATTTTTAACAAAATATTCTTTTTGGGCTCAGGAGTTTGAGACCAGCCTAGGAAATATAGCCAGACAGCATCTCTACCCCAAATCAAAAAAATTAGCTTGGTGTAATTGTGTGTTCCAGTGAACCCTGCTACTCAGAAAACTGAGGAGAGTGGATCCCTTCAGCCCAGGAGGTAGAGGCTGCAGTGAGCTGTGATTATGCACTTCATAATCTCAGGCTTTACCCTAGATCACCTGAATCAGAATTTGCACTTTAACACTATTCAGTTCATTGTTGTATACATTAAAACATAAGGAGGACCTTCCAACTATTAGCTTTTCATCTGAGCAATATATACAGCTTATCCTTTGTGATGTAAATAACCCTAAAAAATGTACATGCCTATGATGGTGCCCAAACTTTGTATCGTATTATTCAAAAAAGTATAGTATCTGTACTAGTTGAGAGAATCTTACTTCATTCTTTTTCCTCATAGTTGAAGAATACATTAGAGAATATTTCTGTGTTAAAAATTACTGTATTAGATGTTCCCCATTGCAATATTGGTTAGAACCTGTTCTCTTCAGTCTCTTGTTTCACCTAATGTAAGAATTCTGCCCATAGTCACTTGGTAAATATGTGTTGTAGTTTTCAGGGGCTGTTGACATTCAGGGATGTGGCCATAGAATTTTCTCCAGAAAAATGGAAATGCCTGGACCCTGCTCAGCAGATTTTGTACAGGAATTTGATATGAGAAAACCATGGGACTCTGGTTTCCCTGGGTGAGGACAATCTCACCACACAATTTTAATTCAATACTATGAATTTTATGTCTTTTTTTTAGAAAAATCACACTACAATATAAATGGAGAGTATTAGAAATATTGTGTCAGTACAATGAAACATTGCATCATGATCAAGCACCCTTTATGCCAAGAATACAAATGAGATTCACCATTTGGGAATCCATCAATACTAAGAGTCTCGTTAATACAACCAGTAAGAAAGTTGTATGATCATGTTCATAGATTTAAAAAGATATTTTAACACTTCTATACAAAATTATAAATTTAAAAATCAAATTAACAAGAGATTAGTGTAAAATATTTTCAAAAACATAAAAAATGAGTATACTACATGTATTGAAAAGATTTAGCAGTATCATTAAGTCAATAATCCTCTAATCAGTTTATAAATTGAGTTTTATAGTGATATTTACACCATCTGTGTTCTAAAGGTGGATGTTTTTACAATGAATAGTTGAATGAAAAATCCATTAAAAGTCTGAAAAGAAAAATAAGGGAACATCGAATATGATGACTTAGAAAGTAAAGTGGTGTGATGGTGACTTTAAAAATAGACTGAGAAACCAAGGAACTACAATTAAAAATGAACATATATGGAAGTGCAGTATACATTAAAAGCTGCAGTGGTAGAGGCAAGGATGTGGCCTTGCTGTGACTCACTGGAGGCTGAAGCTCACACATGTGCAGAGGAGACTTGGTCTTTTAGTGTGTTTGCTTCCCCAGGTCATCCTTCTCAACATGTCAGGGAGAGGTGACCATGTCGTTCTGAGTGTTCAGAGTCTTGTCGTCAGTGTCTATGCTCTGTGAGTCCTTTAGCACAAATCAGTTCTGATAAAAGAGTAACCAATATTATATGCAACAAAAGGTTAATCACGTTTTAAGAAGTTAGTGATGAATAATATTTTAAAAACTAGATTATTCAATAATCAGTAAAATTATTTAGGAAGCACAGAATTTACTTTTCTATTCTTTTTTTTTTTCTGAGTTGGAGTCTCACTCTGTCACCCAAGATAGAGTGCAGTGGCATGCTTACACCACCACAGCCTTGACATGCTGTGCTCTGGTGATCCTTCCACCTCAACCTTCCAAATAACTGGAACCAGAGGCGTGCACCACCCTGCCTGCTTTATTTTTTGATTTATTGTAGAGACGAGTTCTCACCAAGGTGCCCAGGCTGGTCTCGAACCCCTGGGCTCAGGCAGTCTTCTCACTTTGGCATCCCAAAGTGCTGGGATTACAGGCTGAGCCACCGCAACAAGCTTCTTTTTTTTTTTAACACCTGGCTGACCAAAGTATTTCTCCCTAGAACCAAGTCTCTTACCAGCAGCTATGAGGATAATTTTTTCTCTGATCATATTCTTGAACTCCTTAACCTTTGGAATGCAGCCAATTGCCCTTTCCTTTGAGATAACCTATGTTGGGTATTTTCCGCTTGCCCTTCCAGAGCTCCTCCCCATGCATCCCCACCCTGCTCCATACCCAGGGAGGCTGACCCCACGAAGGACCCACACTGGCTGCCCCATTGACTCCCTTGATGCTTGGCTTCTTGTTGGTTTGACCAGTGAGTGACAGTGGCAGTAAGTTGGAAGAGACTGAAGGATGGGAGGACAGTGAGTTCAGGGTATTTATTCTCTCCAGTCCCATCTTGCCAGATCCCTGTAGGTTGGGTACATCCTCTAGTGAAGGCCACGGCTGTGGTGAGCAGGTCCTCCCTGCAGCGACTCTCTCTGGGTTCTGGGAGCTACTCTTTTCTCTTGTACCTTGTGACCTACGGGTGGTCACATCTCCTGCTGTAACTGGTCCCAGGGTTGTGTCACTATTTTAAGAAGAGCACTTTGTCTTTCTTCTTCTGGTGTTTCAGGGATGTCTCACTGTAAAAAGGGATCATAGGGCCACGACAAATGGTTACTGACTCTACCTTATATCCTTCTAAACTCACTTTCTAGACAACTCTAACTGTAGCACTTAAGAACAGAATTTGAGTTTTCCTCACCTGTCTACACCTACATAAATCCTACATAAATAGTCCCTTTATTAAACTCTTCTTAATTGTACTCCTTAAGTATGATTTCTAGTTGCTTAAGTATCTATTTCTAGTTACAACCTAGACATTTACTCATTCCTTCATTCCCTCAAAAACCATGATTGAGTTATCATTTCTGGCCAGGTGTTACTGTGGGGACTGGGGATATAAAGGTAAATAAGAATTCTGTTTTCCATGAACCCAATCCTGATGAAAGAAACAGACAACTAAATAGACCGTGATGGAGGAGTTGTATGAAAAGCTATGTTGGTATTTTTGCTTTGGGAACTCATTAGGGAGGTTCTTAACCCTCTTTGACAGTTGTCTGTGCTTGGAATATTTGTGTCGCCCCTTCCAGTTTATATGCTGAAATTCTGACTCCCAAGGTGACAGTATCAGGGTGTGGGGTCTTTGGAAGGTGATTAGGGGAAAGCCATTATGATTGGAATTAGTGACCTTATGAGACACCAGAGACCACCTCTGCCCCTTTCACCATGTGAAGACAAAGTGAGAAGGTGCTGTCCATGAACCAGAAAGTGGGTACTCTCCAGACACCAGACTGACACCTTGATCTTGAACTTCTCAGCCTCCAGAACAGTAAGAAATGGATTTCTGTTGTTTATAAGCCATCAAGTCTATGTTTTTGTTTTTGTTTTTGTTTTTCATAACAGACTAAGACAGGGGTCCTACAGAGAAGTACTTTTTGAAGAAGAAAGACTTGCGTTGACCGTGGAAGGACATAGTAGAAACTCATCGGGTGGATGCGTGGGTGAAAAAGAGAGGGGGGATGTTGGAAGACGGAAGAATGCTGAGAGACCCACTGAGGGGCCAGAACATAGGTGACATTTGAGTGACTGGTGGGAAGCCTGAATTGGACAGAAAATGACCTTTTTCTCTACTCTTTTTTGCCATCGCAGGAATGTTGTCTTTGTCTAAAACATGATGGGAGTCAGAGAAGACTTTTGTGTTTTATTTATTTTGATTTATTTTTAAATGTTCTTTTTTGAGTCAGAGTCTCACTCTGTCACCCAGGCTGGAGTGCAGTGACACGATCATGGCCACCATAGCCTCAACCTGCTGGACTCAGGTGATCCTTCTGCCTTAGCCTTCCAAGTAGCTGCAACTACAGGCATGCACTACGATGCCCAGCTAATTTTTTGATTTATTGTAGAGATGAGATCTTGCCAAGTTGCCCAGGCTGGTCTCGAACCCCTGAGCTCAGGAAATCCTCTCTCCTCAACCTCCCAAAGTGCTGGGATTGCAGGTATAAGCTACTGCGCCCGGCTCAAGCCTTTAAAAAATTTTTTTCTTAATTTAAAATTTTAAAGATACGCGGTACCATTCAGGGTTAAGTATACAAATGCTCACTATGCAGGTACCCTTGTTGATGCAGGTACCCTTGTTGATACAGTGTCCCCCCCCCCACAGAATCCTACTACTGCTAATGTTGCCTTCCTCACCCCTGGCAATTTCCCACTACTGATTATCTCCTTTTTAATTTTTGAGTCAGAGTTTCACTCTGTCATCCAGGATGGAGTGCATTGGCATGATCACAGTCATTGCAGCCTCGACCTTCCAGGCTTTGGTGATCCTCCCTCCTCAGCCTCCCAAGTAGCTGGAACTACAGGTACCTGCCACCACACCTGGCTAGTTTTTTTGGGTTTTTTCCCACTTTTTTTGTAGTGATGAGGTCTTGCTATGTTGCCAAAGCTGGTCTCAACTCTTGGACTTAGGCAGTCCTTTGGATTCAGCCTCCCAAAGTGCTGGGATTACAGGCATGAACCACCACACCCAGCCTGGTTTTATGTTTTAGAAAGATCTCTCTGGATGCAGAGTGGAAAAGAATGGGTTCTTTAGTGAAAATGTTGACGTGGGAGAGCAAAGGAGCAGGTGTGTGCTGTGAGGGAGAACTCAGGAGACACTCCATGCACAGCCTTTTGACTATAGTACCTGCAGTCACTTTCTCATTTTAAACCAGAGTTATATAAACATAGCCAAAGGCTGGGTGCAGTGGCACAAGTCTGTAATCCCAGCACTTTGGGAGGACAAGGTGAAAGGATCACTTGAACTCAGGGGTTCGAGACCAGCCTGGGCAGCTCGGCGAGACTTCATCTATACAGTAAATCAAAAAATAAGCTGGGCAAGGTAGTGCGCGCCTGTAATTCCAGCTAGGAAGGTTAAGGCAAAAGGATCGCCTGATCCCAGCAGGTGGAGGTTGTGGTGGCCGTGGGCGTGCCACTACACTTCAGTCTGGGCAACAGAGTGAGACTCCAACTCAAAAAAATTTAAAAATAAATAAATAAAACCATAGCAGGGAATTGGAAAGATCTAGCCCTGTATATATTCTGAATTAGGTGTGTACCTCCTGAGTTCATTATCACATTAATGTTGCAAAAAATCAGATAAATAATACCATACCATTTTGTGGATTGTTCACTGTCTTGACTGAAGATTTCACAGGTGCTATGTAGCAAGTTATATAGTGTGAGTACTGCAATTCTCAGATGTCAAGTATATCAAAGGTACTTTAAGAAAAAAAGGCTGTGTCATTCCCCCAGGTCTACCTGCCTTAAGAAAAACCCTAACAAGGGTGAATCAGAATGAGAGGCAGGATCTGCAGCATTGTACCTCCTCAAAACTTCTCTTTAGAAACTCCAGAAACTGATACACTGGGACTTAATTCTGCCAGCCAAGAATTTGGTCAGCCCTAAATACGTGGTAATGAATGCTTCGTCTCCCTAGTCCCCTCCCCATTTCTGTAAAGTTTATCAACCACGATAA
Source organism: Carlito syrichta (assembly GCF_000164805.1). Lineage (NCBI taxonomy): Eukaryota > Metazoa > Chordata > Mammalia > Primates > Tarsiidae > Carlito > Carlito syrichta. Next base: position 33,266 of record NW_007240089.1, read on the forward strand.
AAACCAAGAGAAATAGAAAAGCCAAGCTTACAAATAATTTTACTCGATCTACAAATACTCCAACCGATCACTGAGGAAGGAAAACAACTTCTCAACCCTATCGTAGAGATGCTGAAAAGTTCTCCTTTCCCATCAAAAGCAGGGCAAAATAATTGCCACCTACTGATGACCCTTTGGGGTCAATTAAGCTATGCTCTCAGCTGCAGGTGAGCCCTATGAAACTAGTATCTGTGTAGCAGGTGTTAGTGCATAGGCTTCTGTAGAGCCACGTGGCGCTAGACATCAAACTATGCTATGGGGGCAAAGCGGCTGAAACAAACCAAACTCCCCAAATGTTAACTTGCACTTAGAATAAGACATGGTGTAGTGCAGCACTCTGTCAGTGGCAGTCTGGCCACATTGCCAGCTGCTTCACTTAAATATCCCTCTGACCTTTGACCTAATGTGCAATTTGTCTTCTAGTAACTGGGCTCTCTTAAGCCTTGGCCTGTCTTCTCTCAAAGCTTGTCTGGGACCCAGCTCTTAGTAGCTCAATTTCTTGCTGTCCCTTAGGGTGGCCTGAATAGAACTTTCTCAGTTGTGCCAAGGCCACTTCAAGATCAACTCATTCTCTGGTTTTCAACTTAGTGTCCAGGGTCTATTTAGAACTGAGAGTGGTCAGAGATCGATGGCTACTTTCCCGGGAAATTGATTGTAGCCATATATCATTTCTTGGCACCAAATCTACCTAAAATTGTGCTTGGTCGAAGACAACTCTTTATCCAAACTGTAGTAAGTCATTCAGACAAGGGCAGTTCAATGGTTAAACATGAGAACTAAGTGATAGAAACTGGAACCAGGTGTACTAAATCTTTTGCCTCTGGGAGAAACTTACCAGTTCCTTGGGAGAATTTCTTAAAGGGAAATTTATCTGATTATCAAGAACCCTTCCTCCCAATCTTCACATGGGGAGCCAACATGTTTAATTCAGGCCAGTAGTTTTTGAATCTTTGTGGAATCTTGATACACAGCAAAGTAAGAAATATTAGTGCAGCAGGGCATGTGTAAGCAGAGCCCTCTCACTAGTCTCCTGGTCTTAAGGAGCCAAGAGAGATGCCCAAGGCACCAGGGAATAGTTTGAGCATCTAAACATACTTCTGGGGACTCGAAGATGATAACCCACAAAGGTTCTTAGAATCAGTCTCTAGAAATGGGACTGATAATCTTGTAGCTATGGTCATGGCGTTAACTTGTCAACTCTCAGACCACCCATGAGGAAACATTATCTCTAAACCTTACCTTGTTTATTCCTGTGACAAATTCCAGCTTCATTAAGCAGGATCACACCCTGAGTCTTATGGCTTCTATGATTGTTTGAGTGCTATGGAAGGTAAAGTCCAGTCTAACATGGAATGAGAATGGGGTTGGAGATAAATGCTCTCGCTGGGGAACTTGGGCTTGGCTAAATCCTCAGGTCCATAAAGCAATCATAACTTGTCTACCAATGATATTCTTTGGTATCTGACTTCTGTTTCAGTCTTGACTGGCATTTTCTTTTCTCCAGAGAGTCAATTCTTACAAACCCTTTGGGTGAGAGCTGTGGCAGCCAAAGGTTACTTGGACTAAGCAGTTTCTACTTCCCTACAGTCCAGACTAGATGAGCACTTTATCCGGCAGTGGTTAAGAGGCTGGTGACTGCCTGGTAGCAAACAAGAATTGTGAAACTTTTAAAAAAAATTTTGTGAGACTGGTCTGACTCGTCAGAAGACTACAGTTAATGCCCTTGTGCTGAGAAAGGAGTCCTTGCCCTCCAAGGCCTTACAATATAGATTGAAGGGACACAAAGACTCAGCTGTGTTTCAAAGAGCAAGTGCTGACTGGGAATTCAAATTGACTTTGAAGTCTGACTGTGCTTCTTTTCCTTAGGGTACAGAGCTGCACAACACTGCTGGAGCTGGCATGTCAGAGGTGTGTGCTGATGATGAGAGATCTGAGTAATGCAAAAATTTGCAACACACAAAAAGATGGAGGAAGAAAAGATTTATTTGCGAAAAAAATCACTTCCCATAGACAGGAAGAGGGCCAGAACGCAAAGATGAGTGTGACACCATAGCCCCCCAAGCCTCGGGCTTAAATCCTTTCCTCTGGAGATGTTGCAATCAAGTAGATGTGACTGCCGTGACTTTCTTGTTGACCACTTGCAGATATCTTGAAGAACCTGACGAGGGAGTCTGGTAACCAGGCACTGGATCACAAGGTCCCATTGCCCTCAGGAGTTTAAGATTACAATGGGCTGATGAGGTCGTGCTCAAGAGATCTGGGTTTCTAGAAAGATAAAGTCAGCAAGGTTCATCTTTACCTAGAGTATGTATTCCTCCAGGACACAGTTTCTACTTTCTCATCTTGTTAAAATCTAGGAACAAAACAAAATGGCTTCCCGTTCTCAGTCTGTTCTTTCACTTTTGGAGTAATTCTCAAAAGGATGCTGGAGTGGACTTCAGCATTGGTCTAGACTTCATCACAGTTCCCTTGTGTATCTAAATTCTAGCATCTAATCTGGCACATTTTACTTAATGCAGTGATAGAGGCTCTGAAACTCTAGGAAGTGAAATGAGGGGAGTTGAAGCTTCTCTTGAGTAAGAAGAAAGCCCTATAGATGACAGCGTGGTCTCACTTCCCAACGTGGTGGCCTTGGTGGAGGCAAGACCAAGTTTTGAGATGGGGAAGAGGAAGCCTGAAAAAGCCCAGGCTAGCTTTTTCGTCTGTGCCTACCACTGGTGAAGTTCTGAAGCAGTTTAGAGAACTTTCAGAGGGCTGTCTAAATTAGGCATGATAGCCAGGCATGGTGGTTCAAGCCTGTAATTCCAGCATTTTGAGAGACCGAGATGAGGGGTAGCCTGAACTCAGGGGTTCATGACCAGCCTGGGCAACTTGGTGGGACCTCCTCTCTACAATAAATCAAAAAGTTAGACAGGCAAGTTTGCATGCACCTGTAGTTCCAGCTACTTGGAAGGTTAAGGCAGAAAGATCGCCCGAGCCCAGCAGGTCGATGCTACCGTGGCCATGAGCGTGACACTGTACTCGAGCCTGGGTGACAGGGCGAGACTCCAACTCAAAAAAAGAGAAAAAATAAATAAATTAGGCATGATCAACTAAAGACCAAAGAACTTGAAGAACCATTTGTCTTCAGGTCTGGGGTTTTGGAACAATCTTATCATCTTGTCTAGTTCTGAGATCAAGTTTTCTTGTCCGAAATAGTCCTCAACTTTGAAGTAGTGTTCTTAGACCATGTCCACGAACTGGGCATGATGGCTCACACCTGTAATCCCAGGATTTTGACAGACTGAGGTGAGAAGGTAGCTTGAACCCAGGAGTTTGAGACCAGTTGGGTAAAAGGAGGGATCCCAAAAAACTTAGAATAAACTTATTTCACATTTTGCCCCAGCATAGCCATTATGCTTAGACTGACAAGCTTTGAATCTAGGACAGGTTAGACACAGATACATTTCCAACAGGCAGGTTTTAGGAAGCATTCAGACATTTTGCTGCAGGCCATGCTGGCAACTACCTCACCCCCTTGGTAAATCTCTACCAGGTGCAAGACAAAGACAGTCCAACCTTTCAATTCACGGTTTAGCATAATAATCTCTAAGAAATTTTCAAGTTCCTTGTGGAAAGTAGAAGGTAAAAGATCACCTGGTAGCTGACTGAAGTCATAGAAATGATAAGACCACCTTTTTGCTAAAGAGCTTGTGGAATGGAAACTGACGGGTCTCTTGCAGGAAAAAAACCCTCTCCTTGTCTCCTCCCACCCAGTCCACCACCATGGCAGCATTCATGTGGCTAACCCACCCATCTGCCTGCTGTTCCTCACCTGACATCAGTACCGGCACTTACCTACCCCTTCGTGGTGATGTGGAGCAGACCACCACCCAATCACCTTAACGACCTTCCCCCATTAAAGGGAAGGATCAAAAGGACTCAACTACAAGCAACCAGCCTCCTTGCTAAGCTATGGCGTGCCATGTGCTCTTTGAGCGATGGCTAGGCCATGTTTCCTGGCTTTGGTTCCCCTTTCTCTCTCTCTAATTTACTTTCTAAATAAAAACTATATTTTCTAATCTAACTTCTGTGTAATTCTTTGCATCTTTTGTGTGGTGTCGGATTGCACACCAGACACCCACACCCCCAGCAGGCCTGCCCTAACATTCTGGAGGCCCTGCTGGGAGTGTGACCTGGCATCTGGGTAACTGAGTGAGACCTGATCTCCTCAGAAATAAAATGAGCCCGGTGTGGTGGCACACCTAGAGTCCCAGCTACCTGGGAGACTGAGATGAGAGGAGCACTTGAGTTCAGGAGATAGAGACTGCAGAGAGCTGGGATCGTGCCACTGCTCTCCAACTCCAGTGCACTTTCAACAGAAAGACCCCCTTTAAAAAAAAAAAAGTGTCCAAATCAAAGTTCTCTGCATGTGCTTTTCAGAAGGAATGTATAGAAGCCTCTAGAACAGTGCCGTCTGAGAGATACATGAGTCAAAAGTACAAGCCACACATGTAAGTCTGTCTGCTTTATTAAATTTATTTATTTATTTTTGTTTTAAAGATGTGGGGTACAATTCAGGCCTAGGTATACAAGTGTTCATTATGCAGGTACCCTTGTTGATGAGATGCCCCCCTCCCTTGGTAGATTTCCACTAATGCCGATCCTGCCTCCCCTCCCTGCCCCAGCAGTTTCTCACTACTGCCAATCCTTCTCTTATCGTATTACGATAATTGTTCAAGTTCCGCTTATGAGTGAGAACAGGTGATACTCAGAACTCTGTCTTGTAGTAACCCCATTAAAAAAACAAGTGAAAATTCATCTTTAGCCCAATAGATCGCATATACTTCAGTGTATAACAAACTGAACTTCTGGGCAGTCTTTGAAGTTCTGGTGTGCATTTTCATCTTACAGCACATCTCCATGCAGACTAGCTCAGTGGATAATGGCTATCCTATTGGACAAGGCAGCTTTAGATAAAAGTTCACTCTGTGACCATTTCATCTTATAATCTCATCTGCTTTAGGGAGATACTGGCCTTAAATAACTGCTGAATGTAGCTAAGTATTGCTGTCAGTTGAGTGCAAATTTTTAAGGAGAAATTCCCAGAAATTGGAATGCTGGAACCATTTGTAGCATTTACTTGGACTTTGTCAGGATCACTGCCTTCACGTCTAACACTGTTCTACGTCAACAATGTGACCATCTTCCACACCCTCACAATCGCTCTATTTGATCATCACTGGCAAGCTTTGTCCTGGAATCTTCCGTGCCATCTGTACCTAAAGCACACATGCCAAAGTTTTTCTTCCTCTGAGAGTTTACCAAGGGAAAATAGAAACGTGATTCTTTTTAGTTGAGGTGAAGACACTGCTCCATGAGTTCAATGTTGCAACTGCTTGAGAGAATGCAACAAATGTAAACTAGTGTCCCAGGACTGAGGGAGGCCAAGGCAGGACAATTGCATGAGTCCAGAAGTTCAAGATCAGCTTGGGCAACATAGTGAGACTTCGTCTCTACAAAATATCAAAACTTGGGTGGGCATGGTGGCGCATGCTTCTGTAGTCCCAGCTACATGGGAGACTGAGGTGGAAGAATTGTCTGAGCCTATGAGTTCTGGGCTGTGGTGCATGTGATTGTGCCATTGCACTCCATCCCAGTCATCAGAGTGAGATCTTGATTCAAAAAAGAGACTGTGATATAGTCCTTTTTGAATCCCATGGTGTCCATAGACAATTCACAGCATTCAGCATGGTTAAGGCATCCTTCAAATCCTGGTGGAACAGTTCCTAATTGCATCTGCCAATGAGTGACATCAAATGGGTAGCTGTATACGGTGCCATTCCTAAGAGAGTAGGCACCAGGTGTCTGTAAAATCCAAGCAAACCACCCTTTTTTGCATAAACTGTCTTCAACACTTGAGTAACTTCTGGGTAAGTGTTTCCCTTCCACCTGGAATGCTAGGTGTTTCCTAACCATGCCAAGAGGATAAATAGCGATAGCTGTCATGCCTGCCACGGGTCCAGCCATTACTCTGAGTATGACCAGATGCTCTCAGGTTTGTGGTAGTTGATGATTTATGATGCTCACATGCCACACATTGGACTGCACCAGATAAGAGTTGTATGACTGCCTTTCCTTCTCTGTGCAATCCAAGGTATCTTTCCTTTTGGGGAGAAACATGTGGTGCAGAAAACAGTCCTAAATGTTTGTAAGCTTGCCTTGAAACCTTTGCTCAATCCAGTGGAGTGACTGTCTTGGCTCAGCATCCAGCAATACCTCTGGTCACAAAGTCACTCGACTGGTAGAAGTCATGGAATGTCCTCTGGCCCCTGCAGCACTGCTGAAGGGAGGTTGGCCACTGCTGCAGGCACCATCAGGAGCTTCCACTACCAACTTACAAATCACTGGCCAGGACTATGGCCAAAATGGGCAGTGACATAAGGCCAGCCACCATGCAGGTGGGGCTGAATCTCAAAGCTTATTTTAGTAACTCACCTGTCCTGAGCAAGTATTTTCCTTTTTCTCTCTCTAGATCCTGAACATCAAACTGAAAGACTACCGGTATTTTTAAGAAACCATCAAGTATTTGAGAACATTTAGTATTGCCAGGACCTCACTCCCCACCTCAACACCTCCAACCCCAACAGTTCTCTTGTAGCATAGGGCCCAAGCCTCTTCCTGTTGCACTTACACCAGGCTGGAGATGGCTCTTCAGTCCTGTACTATGTTAGTCCCATAAGCCACCAGGAGTGTAGACCTCCTGAGATGACTTATTGGGATTTGAGTTTTGGTATGCATGCATAAGGATCAATGTAAACAGAAATGCAAACCCAATTAAATTTAACTCAGACTTGCGGGGGGGGGGGATCCTCTCCAACACAGTGGCTTATTCAACACTTGTTTCTTGGTAAAAGGATTCAACCTGGACTGAAGTTCAGAACAGCTGGGGTTTTTTTCCCCCCGGAGGCACTCTTTTGCCAACAGAAGGCTTTCGGTCTTGGGGAGTCAGTGCAAGAAGGTGAAGAGAAAGGTATCTGTCCTTCTGTCCTGGGCCAGAACTGTGGGAAGGCTGACGGGGTTGAGACATTGAACTCCAGGCTCAAGTTGGGCTGCTGCAGTGCCACAGTGACTGATATAATAGGGAAGAAAGGTGATACCCTGATTGTCCAAGAGCCATAACTTGTTTCTTAGTGAGACTGGTGAGAAGGCAGACCTCCTTGGCACGTCTAGAAGTTGGGAAATTCTTAAGCCAGTAGCATTGGCTTTGCTGTCATTTCCCCCAGTGACTTTTGGGCAGTTGGCATGTGTAAGACCAGAACACAACTAGAACCAAATTGTTTATGAGCCCACTTGAGGCTCCAGGATAACTTGGGGCATTTCAAGTGAGTTCCTGCCAGTGCAAGTGGTGGCAGATATGAGCCAATAACTTGGATGTTGACATAACTATCTCAAAGACACAGGTGGCTGAACCTGAGCAAACGGGATTTCTTCTGTTTATCGTAGAGGCATATCACTCCAACTAGCATGTGGCAAAGCTTTTGGTGTGGAAAGAGACACCTCGGCAACTATTTGGTAGAAGCAGCCAGCCTGCTCTACTGTGTCTGTGTTAAAACATGGAAATACTTTGCTGACAATAAAAGCTATCGATTGCTAAACTCTCAAGTCCCTTAATAACGCTGGTCGGAAGCAGTCCCAAAATTGGGTAATAAGAGCCCAGGAGCAGCATCACACAGATGCTGATGGTCCAGGTGGCTAACAGCAAGACACATGGTGGTTGTAGGAAAACACTCGGTACCTGCCTGATTCTCAGGAACTTGTCAGTACTAGTGGTGGGGGTATGCTGGTGTACTTTCAAGCGGTGGTGAGGTATGGACTTTGAAGCTCAACCTTTTGTTGACTGCTTGCATGAAAGTATGTACCCTGTCACATCCTGTGAGCTGAACACTCATTCACCCTCCAGTTGCAACAAATCTTAAAAGGGCTAATGATCACTAGGCAATGGAGAGCTCACCAGGGACTAACAGCTTCCTGTGTTTAATTGTGGCTTGGGCACAGACATCACTTAGCTAGTAGTAGCAATACTGTAAAACTCAATGAATGATTTAGGAGTCATTGAAGTGTCTCAAGTGACTTATGCCACACCACTTGATAGCACTACTATGATTAGCCTTAAAACACCATTTATTTGGTTACTAAATATCTTATCATTCGTAGTTAGGGCTTATGAACCACAACCTTAGGAAGTGTCATTCCTGTACACATCTGAGGAAGCTGGGGTTTTGTTTGCCTTACCTGATGACACCACTTGACCCAGAAGCTCAAGTGCTTTCCCAACCTGGTGCTTCCTCTATATGATGCTGGTTTGTCATGATGAAAGGTGAGGGTGATGAAGGAGCTGGGATTATAGGCGTGAGCTACTGGAGCCAGCCCTGAATTATTTCTTCCATTTTTTTTTTAGTTGAAGTCTCACTCCCTCATCCAGGCTGGAGTGCAGTGGCATGCTCATGGCCACTCCAGTGTTGACCTGCCGGACTCTGGTGATCCTTCTGCCTCAACCTTCCAAGTAGCCAGAACTACAGATATGTGTTACCATACCCAGCTAATTTTTTAAAATTTATTTATTGTAGAGACGAGGCTCACCAAGTTTCCCAGGCTGGTTTCAAACCTGCGGGTTCCGGCAGTCCTCTCACCTCAGCCTCCCAAAGTGCTGGGATTACAGGCTGAGCCACTGAGCCTGGCCTGAACCATTACTGAAAGCTTCCTTTTACTTTATAACTGTGGAGTACAAGTGGGGATTCATACATAAATAAATTGCATGCAGGTGAAGTTTGGGATACTAGCTGGCCCTCTCTCCTTCTGATAGTGGTGCCCAGTGTGCTGCCTCGTGCCACCCTCCCTCTCTTCCTCCTCCCTTCCCTAGCAGTGCCAGCATCTGCTGAGCCCACACTTGGGCTCATGTGACCAGTGATCAGAGCCTGC
>NW_007240089.1:42285-44904 GCF_000164805.1 Carlito syrichta
GTTACTCCCATCTCCCTCCCCCACCATAGTTTCCCAGTACCGTCAGTAATTTTCTTATAGTATTACATTGGATGTTCAAGGTCCATTATATGAGTGAGAACACGTGATACTTGGATCTTTGTTTCTGTGAGAGGTCAGTCAGTATTATAGACTCTAGTTCCATCCAGGTTGCTGCCAAATTCATGATTTTGTTCTTTTTTATGGCTGCGTAGTATTCCATTGTGTATATGTACCACATTTTTTAAATTCAGCCCTCTTTTGATGGGCAGCATGGTTGTTTCCAAGTTCTTGCTATTGTGAACAATGCTGCAATAAACATATGTGTGCAGGTATCTTTTTTATAGAGTGATTTGAGTTCTTCAGGGTATATTCCCAGTAGGGGGATTGCGGAGAGATGCAAATCAAAACCACACTGAGATACCACCTAACTCCAGTCAGAATGGCAATTATCAACAACTCAAATAATAACAGCTGCTGGAGAGGGTGTGGTGAAAAGGGAACACTTCTACACTGTTGGTGGGAGTGTAAACTAGTGCAACCTCTGTGGAAAGCAGTGTGGCGATTCCTCAAAGCTCTAAATATCAACCTCCCATATGACCCCGCAATCCCCCTACTGGGAATATACCCTGAAGAACTCAAATCACATTTTCTTAATCAGTCCTCTTTCGGTGGACATCTGGGTTGGTTCCATATTATCACTATTGTGAATAGTGCTGCAATAGACATCATGTGTGGGTGCCTTTTTGGTAGAGTGATTTATGTTCCCATTTACCAAGGACAAATCATCATTTATGTGTTTATCGGGGGCAAATCATTAGCATTTTCCTTTTTCTTTCCTGAATGTTAACTTTTTTTAATGGTAAAAGATAAAGGAGACAGGATCTCACTATATTACCCAGTCTGGTCTTTATTTCCTGGCCTCAGGTGATCCTTTTTCTTTCAGTCTCCCAATTTGCTAGGATTACAGATGTGAGCCACTATGCCTGGCCCATCTCTTGAACTTTTTTCTGTGATGTTGGGGCTTAAAATTCAGTATCCCAAGATGATATGGCGCAACAACATGCTGAATAGAATAAGTCTCAAGTTTCTCCATCTTGACTCCATCCCACGATCTCTTCCCAAGCACATTCCTTTATATGCCTGAAATCCAGACCCACCCAAACTCCCATGCCAAGCTTTGTCCACTATGTCAGCACAGAAAGCACTTTTCTAAGAGAAATTTGTAAATGCCAATCGTGGTCTTGAGCTAATGTAACATACATACTTCACTAAAAGATGAGATCAAGAAATTGGCCCAGACATGTGACCTAATAAAGACAATTCTTGTACACATATTTTCATGTTATTACCTTTGCCTATTGGAACAGAACCTGTCTCGATGTCCATGTTTAAACCAAGCAATAGACAAAAGAAAAATGCCTGGAAAAACTCACTGGTGTCTATTTGACTTGACCCAACAGCTCAGCTGAAGCAACCTGCTTAACTCTCAGCTGTCAGAGTGCTGGTCACTTCCATCATATGATAATAGCTCAGTCAATATTTTGCTTTGTCCAAGAATCTATAAGACTTGAGTGAAAGCAATAGCAAAAACATAGAACCAACCATGCTGCCCATCAAAGCTGAACTGGATTTTCAAAATGTGGTTCATATCCATGATGGAATATTATGCAGCCATAAAGAAGGACAAAAATATGGACATCACAGCAACTTGGATGGATTTAGAGTTTATCATACTCAGTGATCTATCACAGAAACAAAGAACAGAGTACCATATGTTGTCACTCATAAGCAGACCTTAAACAATTATCGTAATACTATAAGAAAAGGATTGACAGTGTTGGGAAACTGTCGGGGCGGGGGGTGGGATTGGCAGTTGACGGAAACTGCCAGGGGAGGAAGAGGCACATCCCATCAACAAGGGTATCTGCATAATGAACATTTGTATACCTAACTTTGAACTGTATCCAGTATCTTTAAGATAAAAAAATAAATTCTAGTGAAGATATATTTTATGTATAAAGTATGTTTTAAACAGGTATGTTTTTCATTAGATGTGAAAAAGACTAGAATGTGTTTTACTAAAAAATAATATTGTCTAATTCTAAAATTATTAAAGATAGTTTCAAAATATGGATTTAACATGAATTTCGCAGCAACCTGGATAGAGCTAGAGTCTATAATACTGAATGACCTCTCACAGAAACAAAGATCTGAGTATCACATATTCTCACTCATATAGTGAACCTTGATCATCCAACGCACTACCATAAGAAAATGACTGGCAGTGGTGGGAAACTATGGGGGGGGATTGGGACTAATGGTAGTAAACATCTGTTTGGAGATGGGGAGACACCTGTTATCAACAAGGGGGCCTGAATGAAGCATATTTGTATACCTAATCCTTAACTGTACACCACTATATCAAAATAAAAAAATATTGATAATAAAAGAATATGGATTTAAAAAAGAAGATTAAAACCAATTAATCAAAAAATAAAAATTTTATGTATATAAAGATTTGCTTTTGATAAAGTCAAAAGCTATCTTTTTTTTTTCATTAATCAGTATTTTTTATTATGGTTTTGTGGGGTACAGTTAAGGGTTAGGTGTACAATGACG
>NW_007240090.1:0-723 GCF_000164805.1 Carlito syrichta
CGCCCGGCTGATTTTTTGATTTATTGTAGAGATGAGGTCTCGCTGCCCAGGCAGGTCTCGAACCCGCGGGCTCAGGCAATCCACTCACCTCAGCCTCCCAAAGGCGCGGGATTACAGGCTGAGCCACCGAACCCGGCTCGGGCACGAGCCCTTTAAATGAGTTCTCATCACTGTGTACCACACCTATGTTGGCCCGTTAAAAACGCAAAGTTGAAAACACGAATGACTGAGTGATTCTGTGCAAATTTCTTGAGCACCTGTTGTATCTTGGATGCTGTACTAAGACTCAGGGATAGAGCCGTGAACAGGATAAGCATCTATTCTCATTAACCCGTGGTATAACACACCTAGAAGACTCCAAGCCCAGACCCCACATAAAGCCTGCTCGCTTGCTCCAAATGTTTTTGCGCTTGCTCCTCCCGCCTAGGAGCTCCACGCTCAGACATTGGCTCCTGCTGTTTGGGGACAACAGCATGTTTGAGGTTTCTGCTCTGCTCCAGGTGTTAGGGACCTTTGCGCCTTGCAACTTGCAGTTTTGCTCTTCCTTAGACTTGCTTCCCCCGTTGCTTCAGGCGAGGGGACTCTGAGAGACCTGCCTGTTCCTGCTTCCTCATGCCCTGCTACTGGAAATCTCGGGGGCCTGCCTGGTGACTGTTTCTGTGACCACAGAGGCTGCTTGAAATTGATGTGGAAGTGCTTCGTCTCCATGATGATCTGAGGGGG
>NW_007240091.1:0-590 GCF_000164805.1 Carlito syrichta
GCATCTGTGTTTTACGAGTCCTCAGGCCTGAAAATCTACTGGGCATCTTGCTGACGGCTAAAAAAGAAACAGGGATTCAAGGCATGAATGTGGGTAATACGAATCATCATATACAGGAAACTATATCGCCTCTTGCTAATTAAAGAGAATAAATCTGTTTTCCTCGGTTCTTCTATCAAATAATCTACATGACTTCTTACTAAGGGCTAACAAGAATCAGGGTTTCGAAACAGGAATCAAGGGAAATAGAGTCCTCACATACAGGACACTACATGACCTCCAACTAACTACGAATAAAGAATCATTGTTGTATGCGCCCTCAATCCATAAAATTCCCAGGTTGTCTACTATGGGACAAACAAGATACAGATCTTCGAGCTCCCCAAATGTGTCAGAGCAATTTAGCATTTGGATATAATGAATCGGTCATTTCAGGACTCCAGCAACATTCTGGTCCTCTTAAAAGTTGTAAATGGTATTGGGCACTCAAAGTGCGTTAGGTTCCTCAGAACAACTAAGGCCAGATTCCTGGACAAAAAGAATCTTCTTGCCATATTTGGATGTAACTCTGTTCTTAAGGTGAACCCTGT
>NW_007240092.1:0-672 GCF_000164805.1 Carlito syrichta
CCAAAAATCTACAGAGCATCTTGGAAAGTTCTAAAAAAGAATCAGAGTTTCAAAGCAGGATGTATCTAATGAGATTCCTAATATATAGGAAAATACACAGCTCCTTGATAAGGAAGAAAAATAATTGGGGTTATAGCAGTCCTCAGTCCTTAAAATCAATAGCCCATCTGCTGTGGGCTAAAGAAGAATCAGGGTTTAGAACCTGGATCATAGGTCATAGCATTCCTCATATGCAAAATCTAGATGATCTCTAGCTAAGGAGAACTAAGAAATACCTTTTACTTGGTTCCTACATTACAATATCTACATGACATCTTGCTAATTACAAAACAAATATCAGGGTCTCCAAACAGGATTCTGGGAAATGGGAGTCCTCATATACAGGACATTACAAGGTCCCTCGGTAAAGAAGAAGAAAGTATCTGTGATACACTAGTCCACAATCCGAAAAATACTCAGGGTGTCTTGCTGAGGTACAAACAAGAATCAAGGCTGCAAGCACGTCTCATGTTTCAGAGATATTTTGCTTGTGGCTATTATGAATCAGTAATTTCAGGAATCCAGCAACATTCTGGTCCTCTTGAGAGTTGTAATCGGATACCTGGTAGTACGAGTCCCATAGGTTCCTCGGGATAATTAAGGCAAGTTTCCCATAAAAAAGTATCATCTTGC
>NW_007240093.1:0-15830 GCF_000164805.1 Carlito syrichta
CCGTGGGCGCTGCTTCCGAGCCCTGCGGAGGGGGCTCCCGGACTTTGGGGCTCTTGGAGAGACTTCCGGGCCGGTCCTGAGGGAGGGAGGGTGGTGATCGGAAGGAAGAACAGGTAAGGGGAGTGCCCGCTCTCGGCGTGCCTGCGCGCCGGGCTCTCCCCCTCCTCTCGCTGCTGGTGGCCGGGATGCCCCCTGGCTCTGAGCGGCCTGGGCTCGCTCCCCTCGTGGGATGGCGGGCCGGCTCCAGGGGAGGCAGAGCGGGTGAAGGTTGTCGGGTCCTAGGGCCGTGTCTACTTCTGGTAGCAGTACCCCCCCAAGTGGACATCCTGGCTGAAAGCAGAGGTGACTCCGAGGAGAGTCTTCAGGGAAGGGGGTGCATGCAGGAGCCTGTGCAGTGCTCTGCCACACCCTGTGGGCTTGCTTCGAGGCCTTGGAGTTCCTCCTCCTCCCCCTGCTGCATTGCACCATGGGTATCACAGAGGGGTTTGAGTTTTGGGGGCCTGGGGTGAGCCGTGGCCCGCCTGCAGACCCTGACTCTGGCTGGCAGTAGCGCCCGGGGCCTGGGCTCAGGCCTGGGCAGGACTAGGCCACCTTTAGGCTTCGGGCCTCAGGAACCATCGGACTTCGTGAGCCTGGGCCTCGGGGAGGGAGAGACCCCGATGCCAGCACGGAGCCCTGGGCAGCGGGCGGGCAGGGAAGGTGGCAGTCTTCAGGGGTGCCTGGACTCACACCAACACCCCCGCCCCCATGTGTGCAGCCGTGTTGCCGCCTGCTGGGCTATGAGCAGTCAGAGCGCCGTCTCCACAAGAGTTTACAAATGAAAATGGAGGAAATGTCTTTGTCTGGCCTGGATAACAGCAAACTAGAGGTGAGGGCTTCCCCCATGTGTGCCTCTGGGCCTTTCTCTTGATGTCCTCATTGCTGTGTCTGGCTTCCACGCCAGAGAGACATTTGGGTGGTCTGCCCTGCTCCTTAAGAGGTAGGCAGCTGAAAGGTCCAAGGCCCTGGGAAGAAGAAAACACAAAGTCAAGATGGGGAAGGCTGAGAGAGCGTGATTTTTGGCCGGGACCAGTTGGCAGGAGAGGTGGTGGGTGACTGTTGCCCAGTCCGGGCTGTGACTCGTGACCGTGGGTGTTCTCCGGCGCCCAGGCCATCGCTCAGGAGATTTATGCGGACCTGGTCGAGGATTCTTGTCTGGGCTTCTGCTTTGAGGTGCACCGGGCCGTCAAGTGTGGCTACTTCTTCCTGGACGACACGGACCCTGATAGCATGAAGGATTTCGGTGAGCGTCGGGGCTGAAGGGGCGCTCTGCCGCCCTGGCCTGGCTGTGCCTGCCGTGTCCTTGGCTGAAAACCACCCTCGATGTAGCGCCTGCAACTCACAAGGGGGCGAGGAGGCCATGGGACCGCCACGGGAGGGACCGCGAGGCAAGGGCCCCTGCCTGCCCTGACCGCCATACCTCTCCTGTCCCCAGAGATCGTGGACCAGCCGGGGTTGGACATCTTTGGGCAGGTCTTCAACCAGTGGAAGAGCAAGGAGTGCGTGTGCCCCAACTGCAGCCGCAGCATCGCCGCCTCCCGCTTTGCCCCCCACCTGGAGAAATGCTTGGGGATGGGCCGGAACAGCAGCCGCATCGCCAACCGCCGGTGAGGGCTGCCGCTCATGTGTGGAAAGGGGCCGTGCTCGGCCCCACATACCTGAGAAGTTGGGGGCAGAGAGGTGGCAGCTTCACTCTCTCTCTGCTCTCCCCCTGCAGGATTGCCAACAGCAACAATATGAACAAGTCCGAGAGTGACCAAGAGGACAATGATGACATCAATGACAATGACTGGTCTTACGGCTCGGAGAAGAAAGGTGTTTGGGGATCTGGGAGACTTGGGGGGCGTCAGGATGAGGCGAGCGTGGGAAGCTGGGCATGCAGCGGCTGCAGGTCACCTGGGGCATGAGGGGGGTGCGGCCACGCACTGGCCCTTGATCCCCCGAGACTGAGCGCGCTCTCTGCTTCTGTCCCCAGCCAAGAAGAGAAAGTCAGACAAGGTGAGAGCTGGGGCATGCATGGGGGGCATTGGGGTGAATGAAGGACAGCTACCCTTCCCCTTGGGCAGGGAGTCCTTCTGTGTCTTGATGCAAGTCTGAGCTCCCTGGGGCCTCTGGGTTCTGGGATGAGGGTGTCTGTGGTGGGCCAGGGCAGCAGAGGCCTTGCGGGCAGAGGGTGAGCTGGACAACCCAGCCCTAGCTGGGGAGGAGGCATAGGAATGTGAGGATGTTTCTTTGTCAAATCTTTTTTCCTTCCCTGGGTTCTCGGCTCCCCCTTATCGCTCCCCTTTCCCCAAAGCTGTGGTATCTCCCATTCCAGAACCCCAACTCCCCTCGAAGATCCAAGTCTTTAAAACACAAAAATGGTGAGTGGGGCTGGGCAGTGGTATGCTTCTGGCCATGTGTCCTGGGCTGGGCTGCTGGGGCAGAGGAGGTGTTGAGGGAGGGCCTGTGATCCTTCTGTCACCCCCACTTCCTCTCTGGTTATTTTCAGGGTTCTCTGTCTGTACCTCTGCACCAAACACCCTTCCCCTTCTTTTTTCTTCTTCAGGGGAACTTAGCAATTCGGATCCTTTTAAGGTGAGTACAGGCTGCCCCTCACGTGGCCCTCTCCGTGTCCTTTTGAGCTAGTTGGGGTGTAGCCAGTGGGGTCAGAATGCTGACAGCCAGGAGCACTCAATGAGTGATCTGGGTCTCTTGTGTTTGTTCTTTCTGGGTCCAATGCGCAGGAGGGACAGAGCGAGCCCCTTGGATGTCCCTGGGTGGCCCTAGAACTCTCCCCTAGACAGGGACCACAGGGACAGGACCCCCCCCACCTGCCCTTCCCCTAACTTGTATCTCTGGCTCCCCCACAGTATAGCAACTCCACCGGGATCAGCTACGAGACCCTCGGACCAGAGGAGCTACGGAGCCTGCTAACCACGGTGAGGCGGGACCGGGCCCTGGGAGGGGGATGAGCCCAGGCAGCAGTTGCACCCTGGAGGAGGCTGGGGATGAGCTGTCAGGCCACACTGCTCATGCTCTGGAAGGAGGTGTCCTGGCCTGTGGTGGCCTCCTGGCCTGTGGTGGCCTGGGACTGGTGGCCCTGACCCCTGGGGCCTTTCTGTGTGGGCGATGTAGCATCTGTGCTGAGAGGACAGTGTTGGGAGTGGGTGCTCCTCACTCCCCTTTCAGCTTATGCTCCATTTCCAGCAATGTGGGGTGATCTCCGAACACACCAAGAAGATGTGTACAAGGTGAGCACACAGCTGAGCAAGGGGGCCGGGGCCTCCTGCCACTCCCCGGTATTGGCCATAGGACCCAGGGTCGAGAGTGGAGCCTTGGGGGAGGTCTCCCGCCATTCCCCACCCCTCCTGATGGTCAGCCTCAGGCCACAGCCCGGAAGCTCGCCCTTCCTTCTGTCTCCATCTCTGCCCGCCCTCCCCATCTCCCCTCCCCTCCTCTCCCCTGCCTAGCTTCTCAGGTCCCTCCCTGCCCGACCTCCCCCCAGGTCCCTGCGCTGTCCCCAGCACACAGATGAGCAGAGGCGAACTGTGCGGATTTATTTCCTCGGATCCTCAGCGTACGTGCCCCTGTGGGAAGGCTGGCGGGTAGAGGTAGGCCAGTGCCAACCACGTCCCTAAAGCCCATCCCAACTCCTCCCAGCAGTGTCCTCCCAGAGGTCGAGAGCTCCCTGGACAATGACAGCTTTGACATGACCGACAGCCAGGCCCTGATCAGCCGGCTTCAGTGGGACGGCTCCTCTGATCTCTCGCCTTCTGATTCAGGCTCCTCCAAGACGAGTGAAAATCAGGGATGGGGTCTAGGTACGTGACGCAGTTGGGCCCCAGGGGCTCCTCTGCCTAGAGACCTTGGCACCACCCCTGTTGCCATAACCTCCTCATGCCTTGCGCCTCTCTCCCTGCAGGTACCAACAACTCCGAGTCTCGGAAAACCAAGAAAAAAAAATCCCACCTGAGCCTGGTAGGGACTGCCTCCGGCCTGGGATCTAACAAGAAGAAGAAGCCAAAGCCTCCGGCCCCCCCGACGCCGAGCATCTATGATGACATCAACTGACTCGGGTGCGAGTGATAGCCTTTGGCTGAGCAGAGCCCTCTCCTGACCCCCACCCAGGTGGCACAGCCTGGCAAATGGACAGCTGCTGGGGGTTTGGGTTTGGGAAGCTTGGTGGGCCAGGCAGATGGAGGATCCGAGTGTGCGCCCCTGGGGGGCGTCGAGGTCCTCTGACAGAGCATGACCTTCGTCGTGCAGGACTCAGACCTGGACATACGATGCCTTGGACATACGTTTGGTGGGGAGGCGGTTTTCCTATTTATTCTGTGAGTTACTGGAGGTCCAGCTAGGCCAGGGGCCTGACCTGGGCACTGTGCCAGGGCACCGCCTGCCCCCCACCCCAGGAACTGGACTAGGCCCTGCCAAGGGTGCAGTGGCTACCCGGGAGGCTGTGGGTCGAAGCTGAGCCTTGTGGGCCTCTCCGCCGCCCTCAGCAATGTGAATGGGTCCGGTGCTTGGAGCTGAGGGGCAGGGCTGGGCGTGTCCTGTCTGTGCAGAGTCCTAGCAGATGCCCTCAGTCTAGGGGGAGGCGGGACAGTCGGTCTGCTGAGGTCGGCGTCGGAGCTGCCACCACCTTCCCTGCCCCCCATGGGGCAGCCCTTCCCCTCAGTCCCGCGGCCACCTCTGCGGCAGGAGCTGCCCCTTGTTGGGTGTCAGGAGAGGGCCTCAGCCTCACAGCTTCACAGGATGGGGCAGCAGGACGAGGGAGCTGTCAGCCTCCCTGCCTCCTCTCCACCCCCTGTGGGAGTGGGCCCCAGGTGAGAGGGAACGGTGCTGCTTTATTTGAAATGTTTTCTTACCTCATTCCCTGCCCCAGGAAGGGGCCCAGCCTCACCCTCCTGGGGCGGCCCCGTGGTCCTCCTGCCACCCTGCCCTGTCCCGCCGGGGCAGCCCACGTTCCCGACTGCTGCTTGCCACCCTCTCCACCTTGACCAGCTTCGGTTCCTCAGTGCTCCTGCCTCCGAAGCCTGCCCCATCCCCCTGCGCTTTTAAGTTATTTATTCTGTACTGTGGTTCGGGGCTCTGAGGAAAACCTGCATCTCCTGCCTCACCCCTTTGCTAGGAGTGGGGTGGGGCGGGGGTGGGCTCTGGGCTCTCAGCTGTCAGTGGGGGAGGGGTGTCCTTGCCCTCCGTGGGGCTGTTAAGCCAGTGTGCCCACCACCTGGTCTGCGTCCTGAAGATGTGCCACCCTTCCACGCGGGCGCCGCCGCCGCTTCTGGGAGTGAGCTGGAGAACGCCGCCCTGGCTGGGAGCAGAGGTGACTGACGGTGGACCCTGAGCCGAGGTCGCTAGCGCTTGAGGACGTGCCCTTCCCCTCCTCCCAGGAGGGGCCACCCCCATTTGGGTAGCTTGTACCCAGGACTGTTTGGACTGATCGGGTTAGGGACCCTAGAGGGTTAAGGGAACAACAGGGATGGGGCTGCTGTGCCCTGTCTGGACCCCCACTGCCCCTGGGTGGCTCTGATTGTGGCTGATGCCTGGTTACAGATTGGTTTTTAACCCACGAATTGTGATGATTTTTTAAAAAGTCAGATGATTTTTGGCAGGCGTTAGAATAAATCCTGGGCCTGGGCTCCTGGTTCTCGGCCCTCCATGGTCTTCTCCCCCCAGGGGAAGCTGGAGGGAGAGGGTCCCGGCATGCCTCCAGCCTGCGGCCAAGCCAGGGCTCAGAGTGGGCTGAAGGTGGGGAGGCCGCTGCTCCTGCTGCAGGCGGCTGCCACTCAGGCCCCCCCTTCCCCTCTGGCCTCTGTCCCCCTTCTGGTTGGAGGAGGGAGAAGCGGGAAGTCTGGGAACTGGTTTGTCCACATCAACTCCCCATTGTTCCTCAGCCGCCCTCCAGGCAGAGCCCCCTGCCCAGGCTGGGTAAGGATGGGCTTGGTCCAGTATGGGCCCCAAGGGAGCAAGTCCCTCCTCCTGGGGAGAGTGCTCCTACCATGTAGTTGACCAGGGGCGAGGAGCACCCACCCCCCCCAGCAGCAGGCTGTGGGCCGGCTCCCATAACCCACCCAGCTAGGTGTCGTCCCTGTATCCTATCATGTGTCTGAGTGTGGGGGGGTTCTGTACTAATTTCCTTGGCCGGTGGCTTTTCCTCCCATGCATCACTCCCCCCGCATGCCCAGGGGCCACCCGCCTGGCATTACCGCATGCTGGGGTCATTGGGGGAGGGGGGTGGGGCTCACGCTGTCCTGTGGTCTTGAGATTTTTATTTTTGCATATGTAATCCACCCTGTACAGGTAGCTAACTTTGTAAACGCTGTGTATTCCCTCTGCCCCCATGGCTGCTGGTGTAAATAAACTGCATCTCCCGTTGGTAGCCTGGCCTACCCACCCTCATTGCCATGTCGCTGGGGGCAGAGCAAAGCCACTCTAAGTGTCACGGAGGGAGACACCACAGCCACAAAATGGAACTTTATTCAACCAGACACTGGCCCTCATCCAAGAACCCCAAAGGCAAGAGCCCGGCCCCGTGATCCACACCCAGAGCTCGTCCTTGGAGCTGGGCAGCATGGACGCTGGCCGAGGGCCCCATGCCTCTTGCTCACAGCCTTGGGCGCAGGGCGGCAGCAGCTGTGGCCTGGCTGCTCCCGATGCCGGGGGCTTGGCTGTGTGCCCCACCCCCTTCCTGACTGAGCTCTACAAAGGACTAAAAAAAACTGCAAGCAAAGTGCTTTGAAAGAAGGGAGAACACTGGAAGCAATCTAGAACATGGCGAACACCCTATCGCTGCTACAAGGCAGAGGGGGCAGGTGGAGGGGACTGGGTACCCAGAGGGCAGCGGGACAACCTTCATTCCCACACGTGAACTCAGGCTCGAAGGACTGCTGCCTGGCCAAGGGAGGAATGCAAGGACACCCAGCTCCCTGCAGAAGTATGCGTGGGCCATGCTGGGCCGCCCTGGGTGCTGGGGATGACATGCAGGGCGCTGGGAGAGCCAGGGTCGCAGGCCAGAGGGATCTTCAGAGCCCAGGCTCCCACAGAGCTGGCCAGCAGCCCTGAACTCCTCCGGGACCCCCACGTGAAGGAAGATGCCCTCTTCATTTCTACCTGAGTTGTGCTTGCGCAGAGGGGAAGTCTGTACTCCCGGGACGAGAAGGGGAGGCCCCACACCTGCCTCCCGTGTCCTGCGGAGGGGATACGCACATCCTTTCCAGCCCTCCCTCCCAGGCCCTTGGCCCAGCTCTGGCCAGGCAAAGAGCAGGCTGCGGAGGAGGAAGATCACGCCTCTTGTTTTCCTTATCGCCCATACATCCCAAATACTAGGAAGCTGAAAAAGACTGTGACCCCCACCAGGGAGACGGTGGCAGGCGCTGTGAAGAACTGCCGGTAATTGATTCGGAAGTACCAGACCACGCCCAACAGCACCACAAACACGGGCACCATGAGGCTGCCCACACTGACGCCGAGGCTGGGCGGCTCAGTGGCCGAAGGGGCCAGGGAGGCCGAGGGCCCAGGAACAGTTGCCCCTGGGGGCGAGCGGTGGCAGTGAATCACACAGTTGTCAGTGATGTTCAGAGAGCACAGTGTGCGGGCCGGGTCCTGCAGCAAGCGACCCTGGTAGATCAGTTTAATCTGGCTCTCCTGTCCAGGGAAATATTTGCTGGAAGGACGAAAGAGGTGGAAGAAAGACGAGGTAAGGAATGAGGAGGTAGACAGGCCTGGACCAAGAGCAGGAACAGGGAAGCTAAAGGGCAATTTCTAAGCAGGTATTTCCCCCCAGGGATGGGCCTCACACTCCCCGCCATGTCCCCCCAGCCGTCTCAGAGGCGACCAAGGGCTGGGGGCCCGGGCACGTGCAGCTTTCTGCTCTCCAGCCCACTCACCTCTTCAGGGCACCCACAGTGTCCTCCGGCCTGGCCACAGCCAGCTCCTCGGTGTCGTTGAGGAATTTGAGCCGCAAGTTAATGAGGCCAGGGCTGGCAGGAAGGCAGCTGCCGTCCTCGGATCTTGGGGGGGCTTTGGGACTGCTGCTCTCTGTGCCCGCTGGTCTCTTGGGCAGGACTTGGATGTCAAGCAGATGCTCGAGGCTGGGCTCAACACCACCCCGGGCTCCAGCTTCCCCTGCCGAGTCGCCCCCACCTTCGCCAGCCTCTTCAGCCTTCTCCTCACTACCCTCTGATGGATGGGGGAGCTCAGCTGGCTCTGGGGTGCTTTGGCCTGCCACCAGGTGGTCCACATGCCCCAGATGGAGGACAGATGTGTCGCCTGCAGACACGATAGTGCCCAGAAGCTGGTTGCTACCGCTGTCTGCTACATAGGTAGAGAGCCAAGCTAGGACCAGGGCTAGAATCAGCACCACCACACCTGCCACCACCATCACCTCATTACCCACACCCTCAATGAGGGTGACATCAGAGCGCTCCATGGCCTGGCTGCTGCCTGGGTCCACGCTGCAGGAACAAAGGGGAAAGCATCAGCAAAGCCTCAGCGGCTGCAATAAAAACTCTTGTGTATTTGGGGTCTACCTGACTCAGCCCTGAAAGAAAACGGGGTGCAATGTCCCATGGAGGGGTCACACCTTTCTAACCCTGGACCCCACCCCAAGGAGCTTACACTTTTCCTCTGTTGGGACCCCCCCCACTGGCGGAACATCAGGAAAGCCTCACAGCCTTGGCTGTGGTGCTACCCACAGGTGTTTTTGGTAGATGGGGACAGACATTTGTCTCTCGGAGCCCTGAGTTTCTCTAGGATTTCAATCACTTGGTCAAGCAAATAAGTCCCCTGAACAGCCTCCACAATGGCTGGGATACTTTCTTTCCAGGTCCCCTTGGAGGCACCAAGCAGCACCCTTGCCAGCCTATCTCTTTAGCTTACTTCATTTTCACTCATGGATCCAGCCAACATGTCAAACGCCAGTGACTTAACCTACCATCAAAAGCAAAGTCGAGCCACCTCGAAGGGACAACCCTGGAAGGCCATGGAGACACTGCAGCAGACATCACGTCTGCCTCCCGCAACCCTTCTGGCGAGCCTCAGGGAGCCCCGTGGGGCAGACACCAGAAGCGCCACCCTCCTGGGTCACAATGGGCTCACAACTGCAAAAACCACGGCCCAGGTGGAAATTATTTGGAAGAGATTCCACAGCAGCTCTCAGTCCAGAGCTCAACCTCTCTCCTCCGAGGGTGGAGGTTCTACTGCTGCCATTTCTTAGAAGGGCTGGACGGATCTCAGCCTGCTCCTTGAACACCTACTGTTTCTCTTGGAGAACCTGCTGCCTTCACGGCAAATCCAGTCTGGTGATCACCATGACCAGACCATCCTCACAGCATCTAGAAAACTCCTTTACTCTTGTCTACCTGTCCATCCCCGTACCTGCCTCCTGGCAGACAAGGATCCGTGTATCTCTGTCCCGGTGCCCCGCAACTTCCTAACGCCAGGGAAGTTGCTCGGGGAGTATTCGTGGACCAGATGCACATGTGAAGTTTGCACATCCTTGTCTAAGATACCTGCTAATCATCCCCCAGGCCTGCCTCTCCCAAGCGACGCTTGCCCAGAGCCTTGGCATTCTCATCAGTAAGATGGGGCTTCAGGTTGTACCTACCTCATGAGGTGGTTTTGAAGATGACGTGAAATCATTGGAGCACGACTCTTAGTGCCTGGCACATCGCAAGTGTCAGTAAATAAATGGCAGCAATTATCACCCCCACAACTATCCCCATGGCAAGGAGGTTAATGTCATCAACCGTGATGCACAGAAAAGGACACTGCGGCGAAGAAGAACGACTAAGGAGGCACAGGCTCGGAGGACTCGCGGGAGGGCCGGGCGGGACCCCAGTCGCCCGCCTCCACGGCCTGTGCCCTCCGCGGCCTGGAACTGCCCGGCCGCGCGCCGAGGGTCCCTGCTCTGCCTCGTCCGAGGGCTCCGCGTCTGGGGTCCTATCCCCGCAGCGCTGGAGAGCAGTCCATGAACCCACCAGAACCGAAGGCTGCCGGGCACCGGCGGCCGCACCCGGCTCCCGCAGTCCGCAAGGGGTAGCGGCAGCGGAGAGGGTCGCCAACCATCCACACCCCTCAAGCTCCGGGGCGGGGCCGGCCAACTGGGGGCGGGTCTTGAAGACGCGTGGAGTCATGGGAAATTAAAGGGGGCTTGGACCGATACTGTGCGTGGATGGGGAAGGAGGTCCTCACCTGAAAAGGCCAGACTAAATATTTTGGCTTCGCCAGGACGGCTCCTGGACTCGTCTTCCCGTAGGGGTCGAGGGAGGGGCTGGCAATCCCCGATTCTGTTCAGGGTCCAGTCTCTTCCGGCTTCTTCCGGAAACTGTTAGAACCATAGACAGGAAGTCCCACCTCCGTGCCCTGCACGGTTGACGTAACGCTACGTAAGGCGGGCTGACGTAAATATATTCTTCAAATAAAAGGGACAGGTTTCTCAGAGGAAGAAGGGGCGGAGCCACTGTTGGCGGGATCGCGGTCCTCCCGGGGCGGGCCTACGCCTGGTGGGCGGGGCCCGAAGCGACGAGGCATGAGAGGTGGGCCAGAAGGGAGGAGAGTGTTGGGGCGGGGCTGGGGAAGGGGCGTGGCTTCAGCCTGCAAGGATGTGCTGGCTGGCGCGGCCGGGCCGATCCCGAGCGAGGGTTCCCCTTACCGCCTGGTGCTTCCGGCCTTGCTCTCCGCCTCCCGGGCTGATGGGACGCATAACTTCTTTGCAACACGCACCGACCTCCAGGTTAGCAGGATTAGGAAGGACTAGTCTTTCTGAGCTCCAAAAACTCAGCCCTGGGCTGGCCGGGCAGACAGACAAGGAGGCAAGTTGCCGTCATCCTGCGCTTAGCGGCTGCGACCCCAGGTAGGCTGGGACCTTGGTGGGTGAGGCGGAAAGCGCTTCAGAGGAGGTACAGACATTGCGCACGATCAGGACACGAGAAAAGCAGCAGAAACCGAAAGCGGGAAGGGCAGCTTTCATGAACGGATTCAGATTTTTGCTATTAAAAATTGTCCTGAGCCGGGCTCGGTGGCTCAGCCTGTAATCCCGCGCCTTTGGGAGGCTGAGGTGAGTGGATGGCCTGAGCCCGCGGGTTCGAGACCCGCCTGGGCAACTTGGCGAGACCTCATCTCTGCAACAAATCAAAAATCAGCCGGGCGTGGTAGCGCGCGCCTGTAGTTCCAGCTACTCGGAAGGCGGAGGCGGAAGGATCGCCGGAGCCCAGCAGGTCGAGGCTGCGGTGGCCGGGAGCGGCCACTGCCCTCCGGTCTGGGCGACAGAGTGAGACTCCAACTCAAAAAAAAAAATTTTTTTTTTTTCCTGAAAACGTGCCGGGGTTCGTTTGGGGGTTTTGGTGAGCTTTTGATTAGAGTGTACATAAAGCAGACAGGGGCAGAGAAGAGCTCAGAGCTCAGTGGTTTGCACCAAATGAGATCTCCGTGGAACAAGCACTCAGATCAAGAAATGGAGCAAGATTCCCCCAGTTCCCTCTTCGTGTCTTCCAGCCACTAACCGCCAAAGAGCCGACGCTATTTGATGTCTGCTGTAGCCATAGCTTAGTTTTTTCCTGTTTTTGTACATTGTCTAAATGGAATCAAACAGTGCGTACCTAGCTTCTTTATTATTTTTGTTTTTTGAGTGGGAGTCTCCCTCCGTCGCCCAAGCTGGAGTGCAGTGGCATGTTCACGGCCTGTTGGGCTCAGGCTATCCATCCGCCTCAGCCTTCCAAGTAGCTGGAACCACAGGCATGTGCCACCACACTCTGGCTCATTTTTTATTTGATTGTAGAGATGAGGTCTCGCCAAGTTGTCCAGGCTGGTCTCGAGCCCGTGGGCTCAGGCAAGCCTCTTGCCTCAGACTCCCAAAGTGCTGGGATTACAAGCGTGAGCCACTGCACCCGGCTTGTCTAAGTTCTTTTAGAAAAAGGCTTTTGTCTGTGGTCAAATATACATCACCGCAATGGCGCACACCTGTAGTCCCAACTACTTTGGAGGCCGAGACAGAAGGATCACATCCTAAGAACTTGAGGCCAGCCTGGACAACATAGGGAGACCCTGTCTCTAAAAATAAATATTTTAGCCGGGCTCAGTGGCTCAGTCTGTAATCCCGCGTCTTTGGGAGGCTGAGGTGAGTGAATTGCCTGAGTCCGCGGGTTCGAGACCCGCCTGGGCAGCGAGACCTCATCTCTGCAATAAATCAAAAAATCAGCTGGGCGTGGTAGCGCGCCTGTAATTCCGGCTACTCGGAAGGCTGAGGCGGAAGGATCGCCGGAGCCCAGCAGGTCGAGGCTGTGGTGGCCTGGAGAGGCCACTGCACTGCAGTCTGGGGGACAGAGCGAGACTCCAACTCAAAATAAATAAATAAATAGATAAATAAAGAAATAAATAAAAATAAATATCTTAACATACATGTATAAAACTTGCTGTTTTGACTATGTTTAAGCATATAATTTAGTGGCACTGAGTAATTCACAATGTTGTGCACCCACCACCACAATCTACTCCCTGTACCCGTTAAGCAGAAACCTCCATCCTGCCTCCCCCAGTTGATTTTTCCTCTCTGAATGGGCCTCTCCTACATACTTCATAGAAGTGGAATCATAGATTTATCCCTTGTGCCTGGCTTATTTCACTTTGGTTATTTCACTTAACCTTAGTTTCCAAGGTTCGTCCATGCTGTAGCATAGATGAGAGTTTCATTACTTTTTCATTACTTTTTATATTATTTTATATATATATATATATATTTTTTTTTTTTTTTTGAGTCGGAGTCTCCCTCTATCGCCCAGGTTGGAGTGCAGTGGCACGCTCACAACCACCACAGCGTTGACCTGCTGGGCTTTGGCGATCCTTCCACTTCAACCTTCCAAATAGCTGGAACCATAGGCACGCGTCACCACAACTGGCTAATTTTTTTTAATTTTTTGAGTCAGAGTCCCTATTGCCCAGGCTGGAGCGCAGTAGCATGCTAACAGCCACTGCAGCCTCAACCTACTGGTCAGGCCATCCTTCTGCCTCAGCCTTTCAAGTAGCTAGAACTATAGATGTACCCTACCATGCCTGGCTAATTTTTTGATTTATGGTAGAAACGAGTTCTCAACAAGTTGTCCAGGCTGGTCTCGAATCCCTGAGCTCAGGCAGTCCTCTCGCCTCTGCCTCCCAGAGTGCTGAGATGACAGCCATAAGCCATCACACCTGGCTGTTTTTTCAGTTAAAGTCTCACTCTATCACCCAGGCTGGAGTGCAGTGACACAATCATGACGACTGTAACCTCAACCTCCTGGGCTCAGGAGATCTTCCTGCGCACCACCATGCCCAGCTGATTGTTTTGATTTATGTTAGAGACCAAATCTCACCAAGTTGCCCAGGCTGGTTTTGAACTCCTGGACTCAGGGAATCCTCTCACCTCAGCCTCTCAAAGTGCTGGGATTACAGGCATGAGCCACTGTGCCCAGCATATTTTTAATTATCTTTGTAGAGATTGTTTCCAAGATTGGTGTCAAACTCCTGGGCTCAGGTGATCCTCCTGCCTTGGCCTTCTGAGTAGCTAGTATTACAGGTATGCAACACCACGCCTGGCCAGGACTTTTGTGGTTTTTTTATTTTTAATTTTTTTTGAGTTGGAGTGTCACCCAGGATGGAGTGCAGTAGCATGCTCACAGCTACGACAGCCTCGACCTGCTGAACTCAGATTCTTCCACCTCAGCCTTCCAATAGCTGGAACTACAGGCACATGCCATTACGCTGGCAAATATTTTGATTTATTAGAGAGATGAGGTCTTGCCAAGTTGCCCAGACTGGTCTCGAACCCATGGGCTCAGGAATCCTCTTGCCTCCACCTCCCAAAGTGGTGGGATGACAGCCGTGAGCCACTGTGACTGGCCATGGTTGTTTTATATTTCAAATAGAGACAGGGTCTTGCTATGTTGCCCAGGCTGGTCTCCAAATCCTGGACTCGAGCAATTCTCCTGTCTTGGTCTCCTAAAGTGCTGGAATTACAGGTATGAGACACCACACTCAGCCCAGGGTTGGGCCTTTGAGGGTGGAGGAAGCAAAAGAAGAAAACTGAGGAAAGAAAGAAGCTTGCAGTTGGGATAGTATTACTGCCCAATGCTGGTCTCTTTAATTTAATTTAATTAATTTATTTATGAGTCTCCCTCTATCACACAGGCTGGAGTGCAGTAACACCATTAAGGCTCACTGCAGCCTCAACCTCCTGGGCTAAGCCTCTTGACTAGCTGGGACTACAGACACCCACCACCATACCCAACCTTTTTTTTTTTTTTTTTTGTAGAGATGAAGTGTCTTGCTATGTTGCCCAGGCTGGTCTTGAACATTCTGGGTGCAAGCAATCCTCCTGCCTCAACCTCCCACAATACTGGGATTGCAGGTGTGAGCCAGCACACCTAGCCCTTTTAAATATAATAAAAATTAACAGTATTTTAACATATCTTAACTCTGTGGATATTTTTCATGATGTAGTTCATGTAATGTTTATTTTTCCTAAACTATTGAACTTAGATTTTTTTTTTTTTGAGTTGGAGTCTCACTCTGTCGCCCAGACTGGAGTGCAGTGGCCGCTCCCGGCCACCGCAGCCTCGACCTGCTGGGCTCTGGCGATCCTTCTGCCTCAGCCTTCCAAGTTGCTGGGAACTACAGACGTACGCTACCATGCCCGGCTAATTTTTGATTTTTTGTAGAGATGAGGTCTCGCCAAGTTGCCCAGGCGGGTCTCGAACCCGCGGGCTCAGGCAATCCACTCACCTCAGCCTCCCAAATGCATGGGATTACAGGCTGAGCCACTGAGCCCGGCTTTTTTTTTTTTTTTTTTTTTTTTTTTTTTGAGTCAGAGTCTCACTGTTGCCCTGGCTGGACTGTCACGGCTACCACAGCCTTGACCTGCTGGGCTCAGGTGATCCTTTCACTTCAGCCTTCCAAGTAGCTGGAACTCCAGGCATGCACCACCACACTTGGTTAATTTTTTGATTTGTTGTAGAGAGGAGGTCTTGCCAAGTCGCCCAACTGGTCTTGAACCCTGGGATCAGGCAATCCTCTCACCTGGGCCTCCCAAAGTGCTGGGATTACAGATGTGAGCCACCACGCCTGGCTAAACTTAGACATTTTTAGACCTTTATGTATAATTATGATGGCTATGGAAAGGTGAACAACATACCTCTTTTTTTTTTTTGAGTTGGAGTCTCACTCTGTCACCCAGACTGGAGTGTGGCTGCTCCCGGCCACCGCAGCCTCGACCTGCTGGGCTCCGGCGATCCTTCTGCCTCAGCCTTCCGAGTAGCTGGAACTACAGGCGCACGCTAACATGCCCGGCTAATTTTTTTGATTTATTGTAGAGATGAGGTCTTGCCAAGATGCCCAGGCTGGTCTCCAACCCATGGGCTCAGGCAATCCTCTTACCTCGGCCTCCCAAAGTGCTGGAATTATAGGCATGAGCCACTCTTTTTCTTTCTTTTTTTTTTTTGAGTGGGAGTCTCACTCTGTCGCTGAGGCTGGAGTGCAGTGGCATGCTCCCGTCCACCACAGCCTCTACCTGCTGGGCTCCGGCAATCCTTCCATCTCAGCCTTCCAAGTAGCTGGAACTACAGGCGTGCACTACCGCGCCTGGCTAATTTGTGATTTATTGTAGAGACAAGTTCTGGCCAAATTGCCCGGGCTGGTCTCGAATCCTCGGGTTCAGGCAGTTCCCTCGCCTCGGCCTCCCAAAGTGCAGGGATTACAGGCTAAGCCACTGAGCCTGGTCCTGTTTTTCTTTCTTTTTTTTTTTTTTTGAGTTGGAGTCTCACTCTGTCGCCCAGACTGGA
>NW_007240093.1:15850-19120 GCF_000164805.1 Carlito syrichta
CCCTCCCGCCTCAGCCTTCCAAGTAGCTGGAACTACAGGTGCGTGCTACCACGCCTGGCTAATTTTTGATTTGTTGTAGAGATGAGGTCTTGCCAAGTTGCCCAGGCGGGTCTCGAACCTGCAGGCTCAGGCAATCCACTCACCTCAGCCTCCCAAGGCATGGGATTACAGGCTGAGTCACCGAGCCCGCCTTGTTTTTCTTTTTTAATGGGTATCTTGTTGTAGCTATACAATTAATAGGAGGCCCAGCTGACTGGAGTCTGCCTGTGGTGAAAGGGTGGAAAGGGCCCGGCACAGTGGCTCACTCCTGTAACCCTCCTAGCACTTTGGGAGGTGAAGACGAGAGGATTGCTTGAGCCCATGGGGTTCAAGAACAACCTGGGCAACATAGTGAGACCTTGTCTCTACAAAACATCAAAAAATTAGCTGAGTGTGGTGGCCCATGCCTGTAATCCCAGCACTTTGGGAGGCGGAAGTGAGAGGATTGCCTGAGTCCAGGGGATTAGAGACCAGCCTGGGCAACTTGGCGAGACCTCATCTCTACAATAAATTTTTTTTTTTAAATTAGCTGGGCGTGGTGGCGCCTGCCTGTAGTTCCATCTACTTGGAAGGCTGAGGCAGAAGGATCCCCTGAGCCCAGCAGGTCCAGGCTGTGGTGGCTGTGAATGTGCCACTGCACTCCAGCCTGGGTGACAGTGAGACTCCGACTCAGACAAAAAATGGTGGAATGCTCAGCATCGTCCCCTGAGAGTGGGGCACCCAGCCTAGGCCCAGGACTTGGAGAAGTTCCTTTTCTCTGGCCTCTTGGGTCTGTGAAACTAAGGGCAATAATCTCATTCAGAAAGGGGAAGCATAACAAGGTGAAAAAACTGTGTTTGTTATTGACCAGGAATCCCCACAAACACAGCTCCCCAGTGCAGGGGCCCTTGGTAGAGGCTGCAGGAGACCCACTTCAGGTCTTCCGGATCCCCCTGCAGGAGGACTGCTAGCCAGGGGGCAGCTGCCAGGATGCTCTCCTCTTCCCTCCCTTGGTGGTGCTGCAGGTGCTGGGCCTGGGCCTGTGAGGACCTTGTGTTCTTTTGTTGTTGTTGTTTTGGTTTGGGTCCAGGTCTCACTCTGTCACCCAGGGTGGAGTGCAGTGGCAGAATCACAGCTCACCGCAACCTCGATCTCCTGGGTTCAGGCCATCCTCCAGCCTCAGCCTCCTGAGTAGCTGGGACTACATCACACCCGGCCCTTGTTTTGTTCTTATAACAGTTGCTCAGGGCAGAGAACTTGGAAACCACAGAGCCACACAAAGGGGGGGAATAAACACAAAGTGATGAGGACCTTGGTCACGTTTAAACCCAGTGACATCCACACTTCCATTCAGAGCACAACTCATTTGTTTACATTCATAAAAGCCTGCTTGGGGCCAGGCACGGTGGCTCACGCCTATAATCCCAGCACTTTGGGAGGCCGAGGTAAGAGGACTGCCTGAGCACACAGGTTCGAGACTAGCCTGGGCAGCTCGGCGAGACCTCCCGTCTACATTAAATCAAGAAAAATTAGACGGGCGTGATGGTGCATGCCTGTAGTTCCAGCTAGTTGGAAGGATGGCCAGAGTCCAGCAGGTTGAGGCTACAGTGGCTGTGAGCGTGCCTAGGCGACAGAGTAAGACTCCCAGATCAAAAAAAGGGGAAAAAAACCAAACCTGCTTGTCTTGAAAGCTTCCTCCCAGAGCTGTGTTGTGGCTCTCTCAACGCCGAGGCCAGAGGAAGAAGAAGGGGGCACAGCTGGTGCCCGTGCTCCTGTGACAGGACCTCAGCAAACACAGGTTTGAGGTACCAGGGGCCACTGCGGGGGGAGCACACCATAAATGGACGCAGGCCCCTGCACACTCCTCCGTCAACAAGCATTTACTGAGATGTCCGTCAAGGAAGACGGTCCCAGGCTCAGCCCAGTTGAGGCATCAGAGGCATTTAATTTAGTGTTGACGAAAGCCTCCCAGGGCTCTGTGGAGACAGTGCTGTTTGAACGGATACTTTTTTTTTTTACAATTATTTCTTTATTATTATTATTATTTTATACAGACATCTATGTTGCCCAGGCTAGTCCTGAACTACTGGCTCAAGTGATCCTCCAGGCTTGGCCTCCCAAAGTGCTGGGATTACAGGCGTGAGTCACCGTTCCCCGCCTGAACTGAGTCTTGAGGGTCAAATGCTCCACATGTGGAACAGTGTACCAAGCAGTGGGAACAACGCAAGCAAACACACGGAGGCTGTTGTGCATGAGAAGCATGTTGTCCCCAGCCCTGGCGACTCGTTCCCTGCAGAGGGATCACAGGAGCCTTGGACGGGAGAGCTGGATTAGGGACCTGGGCAGAGGCCAGGTCTGAGCAGGCCCAGCGGCTCTGCTTTACGGAGTTTTGATTTTAGCCTGAATGTAGCCAGGAGCCACTGAAGGGAGTAGTCAGAGTTGGGACTCCCAAGGGTCCCTCCGGCCTCCACTCAAGGCATGGGTTTCAGACCTCCCTTGAGATGACAGAAGTTGGTCGGGAAGGCAGAGGCAGAGCTGGCCTCTCTCAGGAGGCTGAACGGGCCTAAGGGGAGGGACCTGATGGCCCACAGGGAGGACAGAGGGGCCACCGCTTGGGCGCAGCGGGGGAGGCGGTGACGGTGGAGTCTCAGGTTGGGCTGGAGGTCAGCCCCCAGAGGGGTGGGCTGACCAGGAGGGGGGCCATGGCAGGAGCAGCTGGGCACAGGCAGAGGGGTGGGCTCACTGGATGCGGCCCTCCACTCGCAGCAGCAGGTAGCCCCTGAGGAGCGGAGGCAGCGGTAGCCAGGGGGCGGCCTGGCGGCAGCGGCTCCCCAAACAAGTCCATACAGCTAGTCGGGCCAGGTGCTGCAGGCACCTGGGCTGGTTCACCATGCTCAGGGCCGAGTTGTAGAAGGCTTCGTGCTCCTAGGCTGGGAGTGCAGACCCTTCTGTCAGGGGGCTGCCCAGGATGGGGCCCTGGGACCTTGCCATGAGAGCTCACCTGGGGGCTCCATGCATCTCCAAGGACTCAGGACAGAGAGGCCCTGCAGTGGGGGCTGGACTACGGGTCAGGGCGGGGGTCTCAGCTGGGTCTGCACCTGCTCCCACCCCAGAGGTTGGTACAGTGCCACCAAGGCCGAGGTGCCTGCTGCAGTCTGTGCCGATTCAAGTGGGAGCCCTGTGGCGTCAGAGGTCAGCTGTGCAGCCAGGGGAGGGGCTTTCCCGGAACCAGGGATTCTCCATCTTCCCCCA
>NW_007240093.1:19210-19934 GCF_000164805.1 Carlito syrichta
CCCCGGCCCCGGGGGTCCCACCTGCTCCTCCCTCCCAGAAGCCAGGCCCAGCCCCACCCCAGGAAGGACCTCTGATCTGAGATGTAGTACCTGCCACTGCTCAGGGAGCACCACATTCACCCAGGTATCGCAGGATGGGACGCAAGGATAGGCATTCAGCAGGACTTCCAGGGCCCGAGGGAAGTTGGCACAGAGTTTCAGCATCTAGGAATCAAAAGGGACTCTCGGCCACCATGCCTCATCCCAGGGGCGCACTCGAGTCAAGCCCAACCCAAATCTCCACTCATACCTGAATTTGGAGGGTCTCTTATCCCTTTCCTTGCCTCAGTTTACCCCATCCTCAACTGTGCGCCAACCACTTGGTCCCAGATTTTCCTTGGGGGCTTGTTCTTCCCTTGGACACCTGCCCCCAGAGCAGAGCCCTCAAACCCCCCTCCCAAGCTGGGAACAGGCTCTACGGGTGTGCTTTCAGCGTCCTGGCCCCCTCCCTTCCCGGAGGCTGGGCGATCCCCACAGCGTGCGCCCCCCAACCTTCTCCCGCCCCACCTCCCCCTCAACGCCGCAGGCTCCTCCCCCACCCTGGGGCCTCTGACCCCCGCCTTCCCCGCCGCAGGCTCCTCCTCCCCCGGGGGTCTCCGACCTCCCGCCCTCCCGCCGCAGGCTCCTCCTCCCCCAGGGCCTCCGGCCCCCGCCCCCCCAGCCCCTCGCGCCTCTAGCTCCACCC
>NW_007240093.1:20506-23408 GCF_000164805.1 Carlito syrichta
CCCACCCCCTCCTTGCCACCCCCTGCCTTGAGGTCCCGCCTGGTGTCCGCCGTCGGAAGCACAGAAGCCCCACGACCGTCCGGACTGCAGGATCGGAAGGCCCGTGAGAGCCACCAGGGCATCTTCGGGTCTCGGGTGAAAAGCCTAAGCCCGGAAAGGATTCGTGCAGCCGAGGACACACAGCAAGTTAGTGGCTGCGCCAGAATCAGTACTCACCTCCTCAGACGGCCCCTCCCAGAGGCTACCCTGACTGCCCCGTGGGATGGGACCCCAGGACCTGCTTCTGAATCATTCACTTGCCGGGGGCCTCCGAACATTTTGACAGCACACAAATTTGAAAAGCCACTCCTGGCCGGGCTCGGTGGCTCAGCCTATAATCCCAACCCTGGCAGGTCGAGACCAGTGGATTGCCTGAGCCCATCGGTTGGAGACAAGCCCTGGCAACTTGGCGAGACCACATCTCTACAATAAATCAAAAAATTAGCCAGGTGTGATTTGCACCTGTCGTGCCAGCTACTTGGAAGGCTGAGGCGAGAGGATCCCCTGGTGGCCGTGAGCTTGCCACTGCACTTCATCCTAGGCAACAGAATGAGACCCCAACTCAAAAAAAAAATAAGTTGAAGCATCTGAGCAAAAAGGAAACCAAATAGAAATAATTATTCTTTTTTTGACTCAGTTTCACTCTGTCACCCAGACCGGAGTGCAGTGGCACGCTCACAGCCATCGCAGCCTCAACCTGCAGGGCTCAAGCGATCCTTCCGCCTCAGCCTTCTAGAGTGCTGGGATTACAGGTGTGAGCCACTGTGCCTGGCTCAAATAGAAGTTCTAATACTGTCCTCTTGTCCCTAGAGTTGAAGACCACCCTTCTAGATGGAGCCACGGCCACTCAGGCAAAGGCAGGCACGTGGGGTGGGGCTCCCCACTCCACTCCCAGAGAAAACAAAACCAAAGAACAAAAGCAGTCGATTGTAGAGTGCGTTTTACCATCTCCTCATTCCCAGGAAGTTACAGGCCGGAATGCTCCCAGCAGGCACGCACTGTGACCTTCTGTGGGTGAACCACACACGCAACAAGCTGAATTAATAATGATGGAACAGAACGAACATAATTCATAATTAAAAGGCCACAGTGGCAGCCCCTGGGAATTCACGGGCAGGTCTCTCCACCTGAGGAAACCCTGATCACTGGATCTGCTTTCCCCAAATGGCCAGAACTCTTGCTCCTGCAGCTGGGATGCGTGCTTTGCTCAGGGACCAAGAGGGGAAACAGCCGGTGTCCATGAACTACTGACTGGCCTTGGGTGTGAGCTGGCACCTGTAGTCCCAGCACTTTGGGAGGACGAGGCAGGAGACTCATGCAAGCCCAGGAGTTCAAGGCTGCAGTGAGCTCTGATCATACTGCTGCACTCCAGCCTGGGACAGAGCAGAACTCCGTTTCAGACAAACAACACTACTGAATGTATTGCCCCAATAAATTTTAATCATGAGCTAATTTTTGTTTCCAAATATGAAATTTCAGTAACACATAAAAGCTCACTTACAGACTTCCAGAAAGTGGTCAGTCTCACCTTACTTAAAAAGGTGAAATCTGAGGCCGGGCTAGGTGGCTCAGCCTATAATCCCACGCTTTGGGAGGCCGAGGCGAGTGGATGGCCTGAGCCCGCGGGTTCGAGACCCGCCTGGGCAACTTGGCGAGACCTCATCTCTACAACAAATCAAAACATTAGCCGGGCGTGGTAGCGCACGCCTGTAGTTTCAGCTACTCGGAAGGCTGAGGCGGAAGGATCGCCGGAGCCCAGCAGGTTGAGGCTGCGGTGGCCGGGAGCACTCCAGTCTGGGCAACAGAGTGAGACTCCAACTCAAAAAAAATTAAATTAAATTAAATTAAATTAAAAAAAGAAACTGTTGACCTTTAAAAAGTGGGGGGAGGCGGCGGGGGGCACCTCCCTGGGGGCTGGGAAACACAGGGCTAGATCTTTCTTGGGAACTGGAGGCTGCAGTTGGAGCAGGTTGTTCCAAAAGCCATAGGGTTTCCGCCTCCTGGGGTCAGCAGATGTGACCTTGGACAAGTCACTGACCCTTCTGAGCCTAATTTTTCCTCATCCGTAGAATGGGCCTGTCTCCAGATTGTAGCGAGGGCATGTGTGGTGCTCTGTGGACTGCAGAGCTGCACAGGACGTCATGCGTAGGACGTCACGTTCTCCCTGGCCCTGGCCCGGTGAGCTGGACACACACACACACTCCCCAAACTACCCAGCTCCAGGGCACCTACTGCAAGGACTCAGGCATTGTGCAGAGGTGCAGGGGGGCCACGCCCTCATCGGACAGCACGTTGGCCTTGGCGCCGAAGGTCAGCAGCAGCCGTGCACAGTCAGGCTGGGCCTGGGCGCATGCCCCGTGCAGGGCAGCCCTGCCCCCAACGCGGGCATCCAGCTCGGCTCCCTGCTGGACCAGGTGGTGGGCGCAGTCCGTGTAGCCCCAGGCCACCGCGATGGTGAGTGGTGCCGTCTGCTTTGTCTTGGGGGTCAGCACCCAGAACCCTGCAGGGAGCAGGCAGAGCTGAGGGTGGTGCGTGGGTTCGGGTCCTGGGACGGGGCAGGGATGGTGGGATGGTGCAATGGTGGGATGGTGGCTGCACCAACAGCGGACGCTGACGTTATCTCGGCCAGGCTTGCTGAGCACAAACACTGTGCCGGGTGGAAGGGGCTGACTCCAGCACACAGTTGGGCATATGAATCGGAACAGCCTTTTAGTTCAGCTCTTCAATCAGGGACAAAGCATACGAGGGAGGGACCCTAAATTTATTTATTTAAAAATTGTGAGCCGGGCTCGGTGGCTCAGCCTGTAATCCTGCGCCTTTGGGAAGCTGAGGTGAGTGGATTGCCTGAGCCTGCGGGTTCGAG
>NW_007240093.1:23729-35734 GCF_000164805.1 Carlito syrichta
CCCTGCCCCTCTCCGGGAGCCCCCGAGCAGCTGAGGCTATAAATGGGCCGTCTTGCGCCGCCAACGGTTTGACCCGCGTCACCGGCCTGGTGCCCGGAGGGGCTGGGCCGGCCTCACCCTGGGATCCCCTCTGCTGATCGGCCTCCACCTCTCTGGAGGGAGCATCTCGGGCTGGCATGGAGATGGCAGGAAGGAGAACCAGGGTCCTCAGCTTCTGTGATGTTGGCCCACATGGAGGCACGAGGCTGACCTCAGCATGGGAAATAAAAGGAGTTCAAGACACTTTTGTTGTGAGTAGGAGTCTCATTCTGTCGCCCAGGCGGGAGGGCAGTGGCACGCTCACAGCCACCGCAGCTTTGACCTGCTGGGCTCGGGCAGTTCTTCCACCACAGCCTTCTGAGTAGCTGGAGCTACAGGTGTGCATCACCACGCCCAGCGAGTTTTTTAATTTATTGTAGAGATGAGGTTTCACCAAGTTGCCCAGACTGGTCTCAAACCCATGAGCCGCCGCGCCCACGCGCCCAGAAAGACAGTTATTAAGGCCATGCACAGTGCCTTGTGCCTGCAATCCCAGCATGTTGAGAGGCTGAGGCAGAAGATTCACCTGAGCCCAGGAGGTCAAGCCTGCGATGAGCCATGATCCAGCCACTACACTCCAGCCTGGGCAGCAGAGTGAGATCTTGACTACAAAGGGGGTGGGAGAGAGAGAGAGAAAACAGTTACCGAGAAGGTGGGCTGCTCTTCCGGGCATCATCCAGGGTCATAGTAGCACCTCTCTGCCCACAGGTGGACAGTATGTTTTGTTTTTTGAGTTGGAGTCTCACCCTGTTGCCCAGGCTGGAATGCAGTGGCACGCTCACAGCCACCCCAGGGTTGACCTGCTGGGCTCCGGCGATCCTTTCGCCTCAGCCTTCCAAGTAGCCGGAACTATAGGCGCGTGCTACCACACCCGGCTAATTTTTTGATTTATTGTAGAGAAGAGGTCTCACCAAGTTGCCCGGGCTGATCTCGAACCAGAGGGCTCAGGCAGTCCTCTCACCTTGTCCTCCCAAAGTGCTGGGATTATAGGTGTGAGCCACCGTGCCCAGCCTGATTTTTCTTTCTTTTTAAATTTTTTTTTACCCATCTGCTAAAGGGGCTCACATGGCTTTCCTCTGGTGACCAAAGGGTTACCTGAAAACTGGTGAGCTGGACCAAAGATATCTTCAAGCTACAAACCCAGCCACCCTTAGGAGAAAGCGGCTCTGCTTCTCGAAGCCTCTAGGGGGAGGAATGAGGCCGTGGAACCGCACACTGGAGTGCCTGCCAGGCTGAGGGGGAGCAGCACTCAGCTTGGCTGGCCCTGGCTCGCAGTGTTGCCAGGCGCGCCTCCTCAGTGCTGCTGGCCCCTGGTGGACCCTGCGTGGTGGTCGCTGGCCTCTTCCTCCCCGGTCCCCTCCACACGCAAGGTCTAGCCTTGGCCTCACATGCTCAGGCTCCATCTCAGTTCAGGCTCTTCAGCCTTAAAGCAGATGGCGGTCAAGCTCGGTGGCTCGGTTTGTAATCCTAGCACTTCAGAAGGCCAAGGCCAAGGCCAGTGGATTGCCTGAGCCTGCAGGTTCAAGACCAGCCCGGGCAACTTGGCGAGATCTCATCTCTACAATCAATCAAAAACTAGCCGGGCATGGTAGTGCGTGCCTGTAGTTCCAGCTGTTTGAAAGGCTGAGGCGGAAGGATCGCTGGAGCCCAGCAGGTCGATGCTGGGGTGGCTGTGAGTGTGCCACTGCACTCGCAGCTTGGGCGACAGAGTGAAACTCCAACTCAACTAAATGAAGCAGATCAACCCATCCTCCCACCTGGCGCCCCTTCCTCTGACCACACCCCCTCTGCTGTGCTGCCAGAATGATCTACAATACCTGCTCGCTCCAACTAAGCCCCACTCCTTTTTTTGTTTAAAGACAGGGTCTTGCTCTGTGGCCCAGGCTGGAGTGCAGTGATGCAATCATAGCGCACTGCAGCCTTCAACTCCTAGGTTCAAGTGATCCTCCCACTTCAGCCTCCCAAGTAGCTGGGACTACAAGCATGCGCCACCATACCTCACTCATTTTTATTTTTTTGAGTTAGAGTCTCACTCTGTCACCCAGGCGGGAGTACAGTGACATGCTCACAGCCATCGCAGCCTCAACCTGCTGGGCTCAGGTGCACCATCACAACTGGCTAAATTTTTTATTTATTGTAGAGACGAGGTCTTGCCATGTTGCTCAGGCTGGTCTTGAACTCCTGAGCTCAGGCAACCCTCTCGCCTCTGCCCCCCAAAGTGCTGGGATTACAGGCATGAGCCACAGCCCCCGGCCCCCAGTTCCTTGGTCTGGCCCCGTGTCCCTCTCCAGTTGGTACTGTCTCACATTCTCACAGCAGGGCCCTCTCATGCGGTTCCCTCAGCTAGTACTAGTCTCTTCGCTCTTTCCTCCAACTGTGCCCCACAGCCACCTGCTCTGGGAGTGTCACAGCCTCGGGATTTCAGGGGCACCTTGTGAAACGCTGCTCCATGCACTGGTGTGGGCTCAGGGCTGGCCCCCATATGGTCGGTCTCAAGTGTGTCTGGGGGCACATGGCTCATGGCGGGCCTCTTCTTTGGGTGCCTTGAATGGAGGTCCCCTTTCTCTGCGGAGGACAGGCTAGAGTTCGGCCACCGCCCAAGTGGGTGGCAGCAGCCTGGGCTCTTTCTGGCTCTGCCCTTGCCCAGCTGTTCACCCACTCACCACCTGGCCCAGCTCCTCGGTGGCCTTCCAGGGCAGGGGACCCCAGAGGAGGAATGAGATCACTCACAGTGAGGCTGGGCGGCCTGAGAGAGAGGCGCCTCGGTATGGGCACCATGATTAACCTGCTGGAGCCCGGCCTGGGTTTTGACTGCCAGTGGCCTAGCTGGGCACCCACAGCTGGGTTCCCAGGGCTGGGAGTACGGTGAGACTGGGCCAGGCCATGAGGGGTGAGCGTCCCCCTCCTCCCTGGGGCACTCGGCCCAGCCCCGCCTCCCACTGCCTTCTTCCCATACAGCCCTGTGGATGCTCTGACGACAGCTCAAGCCCTTTGTCCTTAGTGTTGCCCCCCGCCAAGAGCAGAGGGAGCCCAGCAGCAGCAGGGGAACAGGGCCCGGTGATCAGAGGTCCAGCCCACCTTCCAGGCCCGAGCCCGGGGGTGAAGCAGCCAGGACACGGAGCCAGAGCTGGTCAGGACTTGGAGGGGCATGGGGGTGGGGGACCGGGGCTTGAGAGCGTCTACAAGGGGATGAACACCGCAGGCAGGGGCGTGGGCTGCTTTACCTTTTATTTTTTAAATCCTTTTGGTTTTTGAGAAAGCAGGATTTATTGAGAGGACAGAAAAGCTCCCACAGTGGGAGGGGACCTGAGGGGGGGTTGCCCTATCTTTTATTTTTCTAGAGGCAAAGTCTCACTACATCGCCCAGGCTGGAGTGCAGTGGCACGATCATAGCTCACCGCAGCCTCAAACTCCTGGGCTCAAGTAATCCTCCTGCTTCAGCCTCCCAACTAGCTGAGACTACAGCACACACAGCTGTGCCCAGCTACGGGTGCTTTCGGTGCAGGAAGACCCCGGCATAGATGGGCTCTGGCCCAGATGGAAGATAGAGACAGAGCTGGGGAGAGGGCGGGGCCAGCAGTGAACCGGGCCAGGGAGTCAGTGGGCGGGGCCGGGAGGTGTGACGGCTCAGGTGGGAAGACCTGGGGAGAGAGAGGGCCAGGGCGCCAGGGATCAACCCCCTCCTGCCTGGGCCTCGGAGCACAGGAGCCTTCTAGCCACTGCAGTGGGCAACCGAGCCTGGGCTCTCAAGCATCTGCTCACTGCAGCCAGGAGACTGCGACCCCGGGCTCCCGGCTCTGGGAAAGGTCAACGCTCCCCTCAGGGCCGTGCCAGGTCTGGTCGTGGAGGCCCCAGGAGGCCAGGCTGGCATCACGCTGGGCTCTTCAACCAGCCTCCCCGCGCCTGCTTGGAAAGGAAAACCAGGCAGGTGCACGGTCCCATCAGACCTCCCACTCCCACCAAGCCCGCACACCTTTGGCCTGAAGGTGGGACAGAGGAGCCATGCATCGAAGAGTCACATGGCAACAAGATAGTGATGGGTGAC
Source organism: Carlito syrichta (assembly GCF_000164805.1). Taxonomy (NCBI): domain Eukaryota; kingdom Metazoa; phylum Chordata; class Mammalia; order Primates; family Tarsiidae; genus Carlito; species Carlito syrichta. Next base: position 27,853 of record NW_007240093.1, read on the forward strand.
AGCCCACATCTGCGCATGTCCATGGATGACAGTGAGGACTAGATGACAGCCCACGCCCATGGGCATCCACAGACAACAGTGAGGACTTGGTGACAGTCACACCCGTGGGTGTCCTGAGACATATGAGTGAATAACGAGGGAGACTGGACCACAATCCCATGCAGAATTCCAAAAAAACAGGGTTGCCCTCCTGGTCTGAAGGAGGTGGAATGTCATGGCCTGCCCGTGGGCTGCAGAATGCCTCCTCCTGAGGACGGTGCAGAAAGGGCGACCTTCCAGGGAGAAGCCCAACCACCCTGCCCTCAGCCAGGTGCTCCAGGCCAGTAGGAGCCCCTGAGATGCCATGAGAAGGATCTTCCCTCAGCCCATAGCCCCATTTAGTCATGAGAAACCAGCAGACTCTCGGGGCGCCCTGCAACAAGCTGACCAGTCCTCCTCCACCGGTCAACAAGGAGACACGATTGCAGGGGCGTTGGATTCGGAAAGGGGACTGGGGGCCTGAGCGAATCTGAATAAAGCACAGACGGGGGAGGGGGGTACGGGGATTCAGGCCTGTGATCCCAGCACAGTGGGAGGCCAAGGTGGGAGGCGGTGGGCATGGAAAGAGAGGTGGGTGATGTGGGGGCTGCTTTATTCAGAACAAGGTACAACAGCCACACCCCTGGCTGAGTGTGGCTCCTCAGCTGTTGGGACAGGGAGTGGAGGGCCAGGAAGTCAGGCCCTACATCCCCAGGGGAGGGTGACATGCCTTTCCGGTGGCAGCAAAGAGGGCCTGGAGGCAGGAGTCTGGTGGCCAAAGGGAGGGCGGTGCAGAATCAGCCAAGGGGCGCTCAGGGAAGCATCGGGGTGGGGCCCCCACCAGGCTAAGTTCCCTGGGTCTGCCTTCCTCTCCCTGTGACTGCCCAGATCCACCTGAGCCACCTGTCAGGGAGGGTGCCCGCTGGCCCCATGGAAGAAGTCCTCAGGGAGCTCGCTCAGGAGGCCGTCCAGGTCGTCTGCAGAGAGGCAGAGGAACAGTCTTGTGACCACACCAGGGCTCCTTGGGAGGGCTTGGGCCTGGCTGCAGGGAGGGGTGGCTCCCCTTCCCCACTCTCAGAGGATCCCCCTGGGCCCCAATGTCCCCCTGCTTCCATCCAGAGTGCAGGGCCCAGGGGAGAGCCCTGGAGGTGCCCCAGGGCAGCCCTCTCATTGGATGGAGGGAGGAAGACTGGGAAAGGCCATGCGGTGGCATGGTCACCCTGGGGCTTCTCACCCAACAGTGGGGACACCACTCCTCCCAAGGGGCCTGTGCACAGGGACACAGGCTGACTTCAGACCTGCTGATATCGTGTTTGTTACCAACAGCAGCTAGGGCTGAGCACCCAGGGCAGGGCCACCCCCTGCAGAGGGCTCCCAGCGGTTCCTATCACCAACCTCACTGGCCAGGGAGGAAAGGGTTTACAGAGGCCAAAGAACCTGCCTGAGGAGAGTATGTTCAGGTTCCCTGGGACTCCAGCCACATGCCGGCCAGCCAACGCACACATCCTGCCTACCCCGACTGGGCTCAGGAGCTCCCACACGGGCCAGACTGTGCACTATCCCCAGCCCTTGCTCTGAGCCTGGCCAGCACACTCAGAAGCACTGCGGCAGGAAAGGAGAGGTTGGCCTGGGGAGCACCCAAGATGTATGCGGTGACAGTGCTTTTTGTTGCTGTTGTTTTTTTGAGTTGGAGCCTCACTTTGTCACCCAGGCTAGAGGGCAGTGGCATGCTCACAGCTACTGCAGCCTTGACCTGCTGGGCTCAGGTGAAGGATCAGCCTCAGCCTTCCAAGCAGCCGGAACTATAGGCACGTGCCACCATGCCCAGCTAATTTTTTGATTTAATGTGGAGAGGGAGGTCTCACCAAGTTGCCCAGGCTGGTCTTGAACTCGTGAGCTCAGGCCATCCTCTCACCTCAGCCTCCCAAAGTGATGGGATTCCAGGTGTGAGTCACCATGCCTGGCTGGAATCTGCTTATAACAAAATGAGCTGCCCTGCACGAGCTGCACTGTGGCTGTTTAGAGCAACACACCTGGAAACCAAGGGAGGGTGGTGGCCGCAGAGGGCCCAGAAACTGCGAACCAGAGAGGGATCCGTGTCATCTCCAGCCTTGTTCAGCCACCCCTGCATGGGTATTGCAACACCGGCCCCGAGAGCCGACAGGCAGCTCCACAGCCACCAGCAGCCTCGTCGGGCTCACCAACAGGGAGCAAGAACAGGCTTCCAGACATGGCAGGACATCAGCGACAGAGCTGAGGCTCTTCCACAGGACAGAAGTATGCAGGCTTTGTGGTTCATCCACAGGAATACTGTGAATCTGGTTGGTGTGAGACACCGACCCGTAAGTCTGGGAACTTCGGGGCAGGCAAGAGTGCATTTCTGGAATCATAAGCTCAGGACCAGCCCCTGGGCCATGTTAGCTTCACCCGGGTGATGCTGCCTGAGGACCTGGCCTGCTGCGAGACTGTATTTGGGCCTTCCAGGTGAGTGACCTGGTCCTCACTAAGCCCCACGGACGCTCAACTCCTCGGCACTGCTCTGGGCTCAGGATGGGGAACTCTGCCCCTGGTCTGGTCACCAGCCCACAGAGGGCCCCAAGTGTGGCACAAAGATGGTGCCTGTCCACCCAGACAGGATGGCAGTATTCCCTCCTTGTGGCTAAGGGCACATGATCTGCAAATGGGGGAGACCTGTGGACAACACTCTGTGTGTCCTATGAAACCCCATGGCACTGTTAACTATTTATGGCCCGCAGCCCTGCCAGGCAAGATACTGTATCCATTTCTCCAAGATTCCATAAGATCCAAAGGTTTCCAGACCGGCAAAGATGACCCAGCCAGGAGGACTTTGCTGAGCTGCTCACGAGAGAACAGGGGAGCTTCCGTCTCCCGGCGACTGCCTTACCTGCCTCAGGGAGTTCTTCCTCCGGGACCACCCCTGCCTTTGGGCTGCGTCCTGCTCTGGGGCCTTCCCTGGGCTGTTTGGCCGCCCCCTGCCGGAGGCTTCCTGAATCCTGGGGACAGGGATCTGGTTACCAACGCCTGTGCCCCTGAAATCCCTCCGGAAGGTACCCTCACCCAGACAACCCCAAAGGGACAGGTGGGGATGCAGGAAAGGGACATGAGAGTGTGGCAGGCCAGTCCACCACCCAGGCCCAAGCTGAGGGAGTTGCTGATGTGCCAAGCACTCAGAGTACCAAACAATTAAAAAGAAACAGACCCAAGCATCTTGGGCTTCTTTTCTCTCCTAATTCTGTTGGTATTATAGAACCCATGTAGCTGGAACAAAGAGTGAACAGGCCACACGCAGATACACTGAGGAGTAAGCCAGATTAAAAATGAGCTGTTTGGCTGGGCTCGGTGGCTCAGCCTATAATCCCAGCACTTTGGGAGGCTGAGACGAGAGGATTGTCTGAGCCTAGGGGTTCAAGACCAGCCTGAGCAACCTGATGAGACCTCATATCTACAACAAATGTTTTAAAAAAGAGTATCAGCCAGGTGTGGTGGCTCAAGCCTGTAAATCCCAACACTTTAGGAGGGAGAGGCGAGAGGATTGCCTGAGTCCAGGGGTTAGAGACCAGCCTGGGCAACATAGGGAGACCTTGTCTCTACAAAACATCAAAAAATTAGCCAGATGGGGTGCCGCATGCCTGTAGTTCCAGCTACTTGGAAGGCTGAGGTGGAAGGATTGCCTGAGCCCAACAGGTGGAAGCTGTGATGGCTGTGAGCAGCGCACCACTGTACTCCAGAGCCTGAGCGACAGAATGAGACTCCGACTCAAAAATAAATAAATAGAATACGATAAAAATAAATAAATGAGCTGTCCTCACAAACCCAAACTGGAAGCCGGGCTCGGTGGCTCAGCCTGTAATCCCATGCCTTGGGAGGCTGAGGTGAGTGGATTGCCTGAGCCCGCGGGTTTGAGACCCGCCTGGGCAACTTGGTGAGACCTCATCTCTACAATAAATCAAAAAATTAATTGGGTGTGGTAGCGTACGCCTGTAGTTCCAGCTACTTGGAAGGCTGAGGCGGAAGGATCACCAGAGCCCAGCAGGTCGAGGCTGCAGTGGCTGGGAGAGGCCACTGCACTCCAGTCTGGGTGACAGAGTGAGACTGACTCGAAAAAACACAAAAAAACAAAAAAAAAACCCAAACTGGTTAATGTTCAGCAGTAATTACAATGGGTAATTATACCATCACCATGGTTAGCTCTAGGAGAAAGGAGCTCACAAGGTGAGTTCCCTTTTTGCTTATTCTATGCTATTTCAGTTTATTTCAATGAGCACAGAGAACCTGAAATTTAAAAGAAAAAGGAAGCTTATTTTTAGAAGGGCGTGATTCTGAGAGACAGGAAGGCAGACGATGAAGCTGAAGGTCTAGGGGGAGAGGTCACTAAGTCCCCCTCTGGTTCTCTAGATGCAGGTACAGCAGGACAGATAACAGGAATTGCCAGGTCACAGTACAAGTCATCAGCTGAGAGGGGGCAAGATGCAGGCCTCCTGACCTGCAGACCAGGACCCCAAGAAGGGCAGGGTCCATGGCAAGCCCAGGCTCCTGGGCCTCGCCTTAGTTCCCACGGGGATGTCCCCACCAGGTTCCATGCGGTCCCTGCCAGGCAGAGGCACAGGCCAGAAGGGAAGACCAGAGCCAGTGCTGGCTGGTCCGTCATCTGTAGCTCCTGTCCTCTACGTAGTCACCCGCAGAGCTATCACCACTTGTGCCACCACCCCCTATGGGCCTCCTCCGGGCAAGTTCTCTGGTGACGCTTGTTCTCTCAGATGGTCAGGCCTGCCACCGGACACTTGGGCATCACCAAGGAGCCAGCTGCTCCTCTACTGTTACTGAGCCGTCTGGCAGGCGCTGCTCCCAAAGCCACCTCTTCACCTCAGGGTAACCGCCCCTTTCAGACCTCTGCTCCCAGGTGGCAAGAAGGAACCAGAAGATCTAGGCAGGAGGGCCCAACTTCCATCCACCCACTCCTCTTACCTCAGGTTGAGAGGGCAGGAGGGTGCTGCTGGCCCCAGAGTCTGGGCTGTAAACGTGGACCAGGTTGGTGGGGGTCACGTTAAGGTAGTGATTTCGGGTTGAAGGAGAGAACACCCCAATCTGCAGACAACGAAGGGGAAGGTCTGCATCCTAGTGGGGCACGGGGGCCACCAAATGGCCACCTGGTGCCCACCAGGCTCTCGCTGGTGTCCTCTGTCCCAGGGTCACACAATGCTCCCACTCAGTCATGGCGCCAGGGCTCCTTCCCTTTCCCTCCCCAACACAAGCTCCGTTGCGTTCACCCTGGTACCATGCAGCCCCTGCCCAGCGCTGGGGAGAGACTCCCGGGGACAGGGGCAGCCTACCTGCTTCAGCAACAGCACGGAGCCAGGCCGCAGTTCGTTCTGGCGTGTCTCCAGCAGCAGCCTGTGCACCGTCCCCTGCATCTCTCCTGCAGACAAGCAAGGCTGTGGGTCTCAGGCCAGGCATATGGGCCGGCCCTGGGGGAAGTGGCTGCTCACTACCTCCATTGCCCATTCTGCAGCGGAGGTGGGATTTCTCCTCCTCTCCCAGCCTCAGCGGAGGCCACTCCTCAGGCACCCGGGACCCGGCTCCTTACCTGTAGGGTCCTTGAAAACCACGCTGGCGTCCATAGCACTCCGAGTCAAGGACTTGATCATCACTGCCATTCTGGGGACTTTGTTCCCGGGAAGCTGCCTCAGGGCTGCCTGCTTATGAGGACAGGCACTCGCTGAGGTGGCCACGGCCCGCCTGTCCCGTCCCAGGTCCCCAGGTGTGCCAGGGCAGCCGGGGGTTGGGGGCAGAGCACAAGGGAGGCGATGGTGTTCCTTGTGGATGACAAAGGGGCAGTTTGAAGGGCACAGCATAGCTCTCCCCTGCCTTTGTATGCATTTTCTTTCTTTCTTTCTTTCTTTTGAATCAGGGTCTCACTCTATCGCCCAGGCTGCAGTGCAGTGGAATCATCATAACTTACTGCAGCCTTGACCTCCTGGGCTCAAACAATCTTCCCACCTCAGCCTCCTGAGTAGCTAGGACTATAGGTTCATACCACCACACCCAGCTAATTTTTAAAATTTTTTGTAGAGACAAAGTCTTGCTATGTTGTCCAGGGTGATCTAGAATTCCTGGCCTTGAGTGATCCGCCCACCTCGGCCTTCCAAAGTGCTGGGATTACAGGCGTGAGCCACCGCACTCAGCCACGTGTGTGTGTGTTTATACAGCATTCCATCATGGCAGGCCATGGGCAGGGATATGTTGGCACAGGTACTAGCATGTATATGCACATGCCCTGACCACAGGGGAGCTCTGAGGGAGGGAGAGTACTTACTCCCCCCACACAGAGACAAGCCCATGACCATCCTCCTCTTGCTCCAGTTCCAGTGCTGAGGATGACACGAGAAAGGCTGCTAGCTGGACAATCCAGCCAAGGTACTCTGTGCTGCTGTGCACAGCAGGCAGGGAGTGGAGGCAGCCAGCCCCTTCCAAGGGCAGAGGAGGGCGTGCACCAGTGGAAGGGAGGACTTGGTCTTCCCTGTGGGTCTTGGCGCCCAGCGCTCACCTTACGCAGCACCATGACGATGCTGCAGGTGCCCAAGAAACAGCCAGGGTCCCTCTCATCCAGGCCCAGCGCAGACTTCATAGCCAGCCATGGTCCTCGCCCAAAGTCATCCTCCTCTGACGCCTGGGAACTCGGCGCAGTCTGGAACCATGGGGTTATTCATGGATATCGTCACTGTGAGGGGTGCCTCGCCTCATCCTCACTGGGGCGGTGGGGGCAGGAGAGGAAGGGGGAGGCCCCAGGAAGCTGCAGTGTGGCCAGACCCGCCCCCACCATTCCAGGCCTGGAGATGGCATGGGAAAACGCAAGGAACAGTACACCTCCCACTAAGCTACAGCAAAGCACGTTTTTTTTTTTTGTTTGTTTGTTTTTTGAGTTGGAGTCTCACTGTCAACTGCAGTGCAGTGGCACACTGGTGGCCACCACAGCCTTGACCTGCTGGGCTCAAGCAATCCTTCCACTTCAGCCTTCCAAGTAGCTGAAACTATAGACACATGCTATCATACCTGGCTTATTTTTTTATTATTGTAGAGACGAGGTCTCCCCAAGTTGCCCAGGCTGATCTCGAACCCTCAGACGCAGGCAAACTTCTAGCCTCAATCTCACAAAGTGCTAGGATTATAGGCTGAGCCACCGCACCCAGTCAAAGCACGCTTTATTTTTATTTTTTGAGTCCAAGTCTCACTCTGTTGCCCAGGTTGGAGTACAGTGGCAAGCTCACGGTCACTGCAGGTTCGAACTGCTGGGCTCAGGTAATCCTTCAGCCTCAGCCTTCCAAGCAACTGAAACCATAGGCATGTGCCACCATGCCCAGTTAATTTTTTGATTTATTGTAGAGATGAGGACTCACCATGTTGCTCAGGCTGGTCTTGAATTCCTGAGCTCAAGTAATCCTCTCGACTCTGCCTCCCAAAGTGCTGGTATTACAGGCTTGAACCACCGTGCCCAGCCTCTTTATCATTTTTTCAATCAGGTGCTGATATTAATGACATTGAAGCACAAGGCTATCCATGCTCGTCTCTTGTTTTTTTTTTTTTTTTTTTTGAGTTAGAGTCTCAAAGCCCAGACTGACCTGAAAAATCCGCATCAATTTTATTATTCCTTTCTTTTTTTTTTTTTTTCTTCAGGGCATCATTTTCTTTGGGCATGGTTCCATTTTGGATGAAATTTTCAAACCTTAACATAAACCAAAGGTGAACTTGTTTGAAAGTTTGAAGTAAATTGCTTCAGCCGTTTTTGAGTTATATGAAGGTGAAAGTATATTTTTCATGCACCTAACCAAAAAAGGGTCCAACCTTT
>NW_007240093.1:35754-36526 GCF_000164805.1 Carlito syrichta
CCTGCGGGCTCAGGCAATCCATTCACCTCAGCCTCCCAAAGGCACGGGATTACAGGCTGAGCCACTGAGCCCGGCTCATGCTCGTCTCTTGTAACTGACCTGAAAGTCTTAGGGGTGGGGACCCACATACATTTACAGGTTTCAGAGTGTCCCGGCCACTTAAACCAGTCATGTCCTACACTGGATGCCTGTAGCTCCAACCATTCTCCTCCTCATACTAACATGCTTTCAATCCAGAGGAGTACGCACTGCTTTGGAATCTGAAATAGTCTGGCAACTCTGGGAGGTTGCAGAGAAGGGAAAAAGCCCTGGGGAGCCGGGCGCAGTGGCTCAAGCCTGTAATTCCAGCACTTTGGGAGGATGAGGCGAGAGGACTGCCTGAGCTCAGAGGTTCGAGACCAGCCTGGGCAAAATGGTGAGACCTCATCTCTCCAATAAATCAAAAAATAAGCCAGGCATAGTAATGTGTGCCTGTAGTTCCAGCTACTTGGAAGGCTGAGGCAGAAGGATCACTTGATCCCAACAGATTGAGGCTGCAGGGGCCATGAGAATGCCACTGCACTCCAACCTGGGTGACAGAGTGAGATCCCAACTTAAAAAAAAAAAAAATAGCCGGGCATGGTAGTACATGCCTGTGATTCCTGCTACGTGGAGGGCTGAGGCAGAAGGATTGCTTAAGCCCCGAAGGTTGAGGCTGCGGTGGCCGTGAGTATGCCACTGCACTCCAGCCTGAGAGACAGAGTGAGATTCTGACTCCCCCCACCAAAAAAAA